>NW_027621306.1:0-20000 GCF_964198595.1 Lampetra fluviatilis | reverse complement strand
TCACTGAGAAACTCACTCACTCAGCTACTCACTCAGACACTCACTCACTCAGCTACTGACTCAGACACTCAGCTACTCACTGAAACACTCACTCACTCAGCTACTCACTGAGACACTCACCCACTCAGCTACTCACTCAGACACTCACTCACTCAGCTACTCACTCAGACACTCACTCACTCAGCTACTCACTCAGACACTCACTCACTCAGCTACTCACTCAGACACTCACTCACTCAGCTACTCACTCAGACACTCACTCACTCAGCTACTCACTCAGACACTCACTCACTCAGCTACTCACTCAGACACTCAGACACTCAGCTACTCACTCAGACACTCACTCACTCAGCTACTCACTGAGACACTCACTCACTCAGCTACTCACTCAGACACTCACCCACTCAGCTACTCACTCAGACACTCACCCACTCAGCTACTCACTCAGACACTCACCCACTCAGCTACTCACTCAGACACTCACTCACTCAGCTACTCACTCAGACACTCACCCACTCAGCTACTCACTGAGACACTCAGCTACTCACTGAGACACTCACTCACTCAGCTACTCACTCAGACACTCACTCACTCAGCTACTCACTCAGACACTCACCCACTCAGCTACTCACTGAGACACTCACTCACTCAGCTACTCACTCAGACACTCACTCACTCAGCTACTCACTCAGACACTCACTCACTCAGCTACTCACTCAGACACTCACCCACTCAGCTACTCACTCAGACACTCACCCACTCAGCTACTCACTGAGACACTCACTCACTCAGCTACTCACTCACCCACTCAGCTACTCACTCAGACACTCACCCACTCAGCTACTCACTCACTCACTCAGCTACTCACTGAGACACTCACTCACTCAGCTACTCACTCAGCTACTCACTCAGCTACTCACTCACTCAGCTACTCACTGAGACACTCACCCACTCAGCTACTCACTGAGACACTCACTCACTCAGCTACTCACTCAGACACTCACTCACTCAGCTACTCACTCAGCTACTCACTCAGCTACTCACTCACTCAGCTACTCACTGAGACACTCACCCACTCAGCTACTCACTGAGACACTCACTCACTCAGCTACTCACTCAGCTACTCACTCAGCTACTCACTCACTCAGCTACTCACTGAGACACTCACCCACTCAGCTACTCACTGAGACACTCAGCCACTCAGCTACTCACTCAGACACTCACTCACTCAGCTACTCACTCAGACACTCACTCACTCAGCTACTCACTCAGACACTCACCCACTCAGCTACTCACTCAGACACTCACCCACTCAGCTACTCACTCAGACACTCACCCACTCAGCTACTCACTGAGACACTCACTCACTCAGCTACTCACTCAGACACTCAGCTATTCACTCAGACACTCACCCACTCAGCTACTCACTCAGACACTCAGCTACTCACTGAGACACTCAGCTACTCACTGAGACACTCACTCACTCAGCTACCCACTCACCCACTCAGCTACTCACTGAGACACTCACCCACTCAGCTACTCACTCACCCACTCAGCTACTCACTGAGATACTCACCCACTCAGCTACTCACTCAGACACTCAGCTACTCACTGAGACACTCAGCTACTCACTGAGACACTCACGCACTCAGCTACTCACTCACCCACTCAGCTACTCACTGAGACACTCACTCACTCAGCTACTCACTCAGACACTCAGCTACTCACTGAGACACTCAGCTACTCACTGAGACACTCACTCACTCAGCTACCCACTCAGCTACCCACTCATTCAGCTACCCACTCAGACACTCAGCTACTCACTGAGACACTCACTCACTCACTCAGCTACTCACTCAGCTACTCACTCAGACACTCACTCACTCAGCTACCCACTCACTCACTCAGCTACCTACTCACTCACTCAGATACTCACTCAGCTACCCACTCAACTACCCACTCACTCACTCACCCACACAGCTACTGACCCAGCTACCAACCCACTCACTCAGTTACTCACTCACTCAGCTACCCACTCACTCACTCAAACAGTCACTCATACACCCACTCACCCACTCAGCCACTCACTCACTCAGCCACTCACTCACTCACCCGCTCAGCTACTCACTCACTCAGCTACTCATTCAGACACTCACTAACTCAGCTACCCACTCACTCACTCACCCACTCAGCCACTCACTCAGCCACTCACTCACTCAGCCACTCACTGACTAAGCCACTCACTCACTCAGCCACTCACTCACTCAGCCACTCACTGACTAAGCCACTCACTCACTCACTCAGCCACTCACTCACTCAGCCACTCACTCACTCAGCCACTCACTGACTAAGCCACTCACTCACTCAGCTACTCACTCACTCAGCCACTCACCCACTCAGCCACTCACTCAGCTACCCACTCACTCACTCACCCACTCAGCCACTCACTCAGCCACTCACTCACTCAGCCACTCACTGACTAAGCCACTCACTCAGCCACTCACTCACTCAGCCACTCACTCACTCAGCCACTCACTGACTAAGCCACTCACTCACTCAGCTACTCACTCACTCAGCCACTCACCCACTCAGCCACTCACTCACTCAGCCACTCACTCACCCGCTCAGCTACTCACTCACTCAGCTACTCATTCAGACACTCACTAACTCAGCTACCCAATCAACCACTCACTCAGCTACCCACTCACTCACTCACCCACTCAGCCACTCACTCAGCCACTCACTCACTCACTCAGCCACTCACTGACTAAGCCACTCACTCACTCACTCAGCTACTCACTCACTCAGCCACTCACTCACTCAGTCACTCACTCACTCACTCAGCCACTCACTCAGCTACCCACTCACTCACTCAGCCACTCACTGACTCACTCAGCTACTCACTCACTCAGCCACTCATTCACTCACTCAGCCACTCACTCACTCAGCCACTCACTCACTCACTCAGCTACTCACTCACTCAGCCACTCACTCACTCACTCAGCCACTCACTCACTCAGCCACTCACTCACTCACTCAGCCGCTCACTCAGCCACTCAGCCACTCACTCACTAAGCCACTCACTCACTCACTCAGCCACTCACTCACTCAGCCGCTCACTCAGCCACTCAGCCACTCACTCACTAAGCCACTCACTCACTCACTCAGCCACTCACTCACTCAGCCACTCACTCACTCAGCCACTCACTCACTCACTCAGCCGCTCACTCAGCCACTCAGCCACTCACTCACTCAGCCACTCACTCAGCCACTCAGCCACTCACTCACTCAGCCACTCACTCACTCACTCAGCCACTCACTCACTCAGCCACTCACTCACTCACTCAGCCGCTCACTCAGCCACTCAGCCACTCACTCACTCAGCCACTCACTCACTCACTCAGCCACTCACTCACTCAGCCACTCACTCACTCAGCCACTCACTCAGCCACTCAGCCACTCACTCACTCACTCAGCCACTCACTCATTCAGTCACTCACTCACTCAGCCATTCACTCACTCAGCCACTCACTCACTCACTCAGCCGCTCACTCACTCAGCCACTCACTCACTCACTCAGCCACTCACTCACTCACTCAGCCACTCACTCACTAAGCCACTCACTCACTCAGCTACTCACTCAGCCACTCAGCCACTCACTCACTAAGCCACTCACTCACTCACTCAGCCGCTCACTCAGCCACTCAGCCACTCACTCACTAAGCCACTCACTCACTCACTCAGCTACTCACTCACTCAGCCACTCACTCACTCACTCAGCTACCCACTCACTCACTCAGCCACTCACTCACTCACTCAGCTACTCACTCAGCCACTCAGCCACTCACTCACTCAGCCACTCACTCACTCAGCCACTCACTCACTCAGCCACTCACTCACTCACTCAGCCACTCACTCACTCAGCCACTCACTCACTCAGCCACTCACTCACTCAGCCACTCACTCACTCACTCAGCCGCTCACTCAGCCACTCACTCATTCAGCCACTCACTCAGCCACTCACTCACTCACTCAGCCACTCACTCACTCACTGCCTCCCCCCCTGCCCCCCCCCTGCCCCCCTGCCCCTCTCCCCTGCCCCCCACTGCCCTCACTGCCCGCCCCCCCCCCAGTGGCGCTGGTGGTGTTCGCGCTGCCCTCCCTGGCGATGTCTGCGTGTGACGCGGCCCTCGCTGTTGGCGGAGCCAGGGGCTGCCCCGCGGGCAGCTTCGTGCTGCCCCTGGGGCACGCTGCCCTGCAGAGCGCGTTCACCATCACCCTGGTGAGTGACACACACACACACAGTGACACACACACAGTGACACACACACACACAGTGACACACACACAGTGACACACACACACACAGTGACACACACAGTGACACACACAGTGACACACACAGAGAGAGACACAGTGACACACACACACACAGTGACACACACAGTGACACACACAGTGACACACACACACAGTGACACACACAGTGACACACACAGTGACACACACACACAGTGACACACACAGTGACACACACAGTGACACACACAGAGAGTACACACACACACACAGTGACACACACACACAGTGACACACACAGAGAGATACACACACAGTGACACACACACACAGTGACACACACAGTGACACACACAGTGACACACACAGTGACACACACAGTGACACACACACACAGTGACACACACAGTGACACACACAGTGACACACACAGTGACACACACAGTGACACACACAGTGACACACACACACAGTGACACACACAGAGAGATACACACACAGTGACACACACACACAGTGACACACACAGTGACACACACAGTGACACACACACACACAGTGACACACACACACAGTGACACACACAGAGAGACACACACAGTGACACACACAGTGACACACACACAGTGACACACACAGTGACACACACAGTGACACACACAGAGAGACACACACACAGTGACACACACAGTGACACACACAGTGACACACACAGAGAGACACACACAGTGACACACACAGTGACACACACAGTGACACACACAGAGAGACACACACAGTGACACACACAGTGACACACACACAGTGACACACACAGTGACACACACAGTGACACACACAGAGAGACACACACACACACAGTGACACACACAGTGACACACACACACAGTGACACACACAGAGAGACACACACACACAGTGACACACACACAGTGACACACACACACAGTGACACACACACACACAGTGACACACACACACACAGTGACACACACACACACAGTGACACACACAGTGACACACACACACACACAGTGACACACACACACACAGTGACACACACACACACAGTGACACACACACACACAGTGACACACACAGAGACACACACACACACAGTGACACACACACACACAGTGACACACACACACACAGTGACACACACACACACAGTGACACACACACACACAGTGACACACACAGAGAGAGACACAGTGACACACACACACAGTGACACACACAGTGACACACACACACACAGTGACACACACACACACAGTGACACACACACACACAGTGACACACACACACACAGTGACACACACACACACAGTGACACACACAGAGAGAGACACAGTGACACACACACACACAGTGACACACACACACACACACAGTGACACACACACACACAGTGACACACACACACACAGTGACACACACACACACAGTGACACACACACACAGTGACACACACACACAGTGACACACACAGTGACACACACACACAGTGACACACACAGTGACACACACACACAGTGACACACACACAGTGACACACACACACACAGTGACACACACACACACAGTGACACACACACACACAGTGACACACACACACAGTGACACACACACACAGTGACACACACAGAGAGAGACACAGTGACACACACACACAGTGACACACACACACACAGTGACACACACACACACAGTGACACACACACACAGTGACACACACACACAGTGACACACACAGTGACACACACACACAGTGACACACACAATGACACACACACACAGTGACACACACACACACAGTGACACACACACACACAGTGACACACACACACACAGTGACACACACACACACAGTGACACACACAGAGAGAGACACAGTGACACACACACACAGTGACACACACACACACACAGTGACACACACACACACAGTGACACACACACACAGTGACACACACACACACAGTGACACACACACAGTGACACACACACACACAGTGACACACACACACAGTGACACACACACACAGTGACACACACACACACACAGTGACACACACACACACAGTGACACACACACACACAGTGACACACACAGAGATACACAAAGTGACACACACAGTGACACACACAGTGACACACACACACACAGTGACACACACAGAGACACACACACACACAGTGACACACACACACACAGTGACACACACAGAGAGAGACACAGTGACACACACACACAGTGACACACACACAGTGACACACACACACACACAGTGACACACACAGAGAGAGACACAGTGACACACACAGTGACACACACACACACACAGAGACACACACAGAGACACACACAGTGACACACACAGTGACACACACACACACACAGAGACACACACAGAGACACACACAGTGACACACACAGTGACACACACAGTGACACACACACACACACACACAGAGACACACACAGAGACACACACAGTGACACACACAGTGACACACACACACACACAGAGACACACACAGAGACACACACAGTGACACACACAGTGACACACACAGTGACACACACACACACAGTGACACACACAGTGACACACACAGTGACACACACAGTGACACACACACACACAGAGACACACACAGAGACACACACAGAGACACACACAGTGACACACACAGTGACACACACACACACACACACAGAGACACACACAGAGACACACACAGTGACACACACAGTGACACACACACACACACAGAGACACACACAGTGACACACACAGTGACACACACAGTGACACACACACACACACACAGAGACACACACAGAGACACACACAGTGACACACACAGTGACACACACACACACAGTGACACACACACACACACAGAGACACACACACACAGTGACACACACAGTGACACACACAGTGACACACACACACACACAGTGACACACACAGTGACACACACACACACACAGTGACACACACAGAGAGAGACACAGTGACACACACACACACAGTGACACACACAGTGACACACACAGTGACACACACACACACAGTGACACACACACACACAGAGACACACACACACACAGTGACACACACAGTGACACACACAGTGACACACACACACAGAGAGAGACACACACACAGTGACACACACACAGTGACACACACAGTGACACACACACACACAGTGACACACACAGTGACACACACACAGTGACACACAGTGACACACACACACACAGTGACACACACAGTGACACACACACAGTGACACACACACACAGAGAGAGACACACACACAGTGACACACACAGTGACACACACACAGTGACACACACAGTGACACACACACACACAGTGACACACACAGTGACACACACACACACAGTGACACACACAGTGACACACACACACACACACAGTGACACACACAGTGACACACACACACACAGTGACACACACAGTGACACACACACACAGTGACACACACACACAGTGACACACACACAGTGACACACACACACAGTGACACACACACAGTGACACACACACACACAGTGACACACACAGTGACACACACACACACAGTGACACACACAGTGACACACACACACACAGTGACACACACAGTGACACACACAGAGAGAGACACAGTGACACACACACAGAGACACACACACAGTGACACACACACAGTGACACACACAGTGACACACACAGTGACACACACAGTGACACACACACACACACAGAGAGACACACAGTGACACACACAGTGACACACACACAGTGACACACACAGAGAGACACACACAGTGACACACACACAGTGACACACACACACAGTGACACACACACACAGTGACACACACAGTGACACACACAGTGACACACACAGTGACACACACAGTGACACACACACACAGAGAGAGACACACACACAGTGACACACACACAGTGACACACACAGTGACACACACACACAGAGACACACACACACACAGTGACACACACAGTGACACACACACAGTGACACACACAGTGACACACACAGTGACACACACACACACAGTGACACACACACACACACAGAGACACACACACACAGTGACACACACAGTGACACACACAGTGACACACACACACACAGTGACACACACACACACACACAGAGACACACACACACAGTGACACACACAGTGACACACACAGTGACACACACACAGTGACACACACACACACAGTGACACACACACACAGTGACACACACAGTGACACACACAGTGACACACACAGTGACACACACACACACAGTGACACACACACACAGTGACACACACAGTGACACACACAGTGACACACACAGAGAGAGACACAGTGACACACACACAGTGACACACACACACAGTGACACACACAGTGACACACACACAGTGACACACACACAGTGACACACACACACACAGTGACACACACACACAGTGACACACACAGTGACACACACAGTGACACACACAGAGACACACACAATGACACACACAGTGACACACACACAGTGACACACACACACACAGTGACACACACACACAGTGACACACACAGTGACACACACAGTGACACACACAGTGACACACACACACACAGTGACACACACACACAGTGACACACACAGAGAGACACAGTGACACACACACAGTGACACACACAGAGTACACACACAGACACACACACAGACACAGTGTGACACATACACAGTGATACACACACAGTGAAACACACAGACACACACACACACAGTGACACACACACACAGTGACACACACACACACACACAGACACACACACACACACAGTCACAGACACACACACACTACACACACTACACACACCACACACACTACACGCACACACTACACACACCACACACACTACACACACCACACACACACACCACACATACTACACACACTACACACACACTACACACTACACACCACACACACACCTCACACACACACACAGTGACACACACACAGACACACACACTACACACACCACAGAAACTCCCCAATCGCTCAGCCCCCTACTCTGCAGAGAGTGGGGATTAGGAGGCGAGCTTATACCACAACCCCCACCACTCCCCTCCCTAGAGACACACACACAGACACACAAACAGACACAAACACACATACACACACACACAGACACATATACACACAGACACACACACAGACACACACACATACACACACATACACATATATACACACAGACACACACACAGACACACACAGACACACACACAGACACACACACAGACACACACAGACACACACACACACAGATACACACATACAGACACACACACAGATATACACACAGACACACACAGACACACACACAGACACACAGACACATACACATACGCAGATATACACACAGACACACACACACAGACACACACACACAGACACACACACACAGACACACACACACACAGACACACACACACACAGATATACACACAGACACACACACAGACACACAGACACACACACAAATATACACACAGACACACACACAGACACACACACACTGACACACACACAGAGACACACATACAGACACACACACAGAGACACACACACACATACAGACACACACACAGACACACACACAGATACACACACAGCTACACACACAGCTACACACACAGATACACACACAGACACACACACAGACACACACACAGATATACACACAGACACACACACAGATACACACACAGACACACAGAGACACACACACAGACACACACACAGATATACACACAGACACACACACACAGACACACACACACAGACACACACACATAGACACACACACACACAGATATACACACAGACACACACACACAGACACACACACACAGACACACACACACAGACACACACACAGACACACACACACAGACACACACACACAGACACACACACAGACACACACACACAGACACACACAGTGACACACACACAGTGACACACACACAGACACGCACACAGACACACACACACACAGACACACACACACAGACACACACACACAGACACACACACACACAGACACACACACAGACACACACACAGACACACACACACAGACACACACACACACAGACACACACACAGACACACACACACACAGATATACAGACACTTTGTGTCGACTGTGTATATGTTGTGTGCACACTGTGTGTGTGTGTTGTTGTTGTGTGTGTTGTTGTTGTTGTTGTGTGTGTTGTTGTGTACACGCTGTGTGTGTTGTTGTTGTGTACACACTGTGTTGTTGTTGTGTACACACTGTGTGTGTTGTTGTTGTGTGTGTTGTTGTTGCTGTGTGTACGTTGTGTGTGTTGTTGCTGTGTGTACGTTGTGTGTGTTGTTGTTGTGTGTGTTGTTGTTGTGTACACACTGTGTGTGTGTTGTTGTTGTGTGTTGTTGTTGTGTACACGCTGTGTGTGTTGTTGTTGTGTACACGCTGTGTGTGTTGTTGTTGTGTGTGTTGTTGTTGTGTACACACTGTGTGTGTTGTTGTTGTGTACACGCTGTGTGTGTTGTTGTTGTGTACACGCTGTGTGTGTTGTTGTTGTGTGTGTTGTTGTTGTGTACACACTGTGTGTGTTGTTGTTGTGTGTTGTTGTTGTGTACACGCTGTGTGTGTTGTTGTTGTGTACACGCTGTGTGTGTTGTTGTTGTGTGTGTTGTTGTTGTGTACACACTGTGTGTGTTGTTGTTGTGTGTTGTTGTTGTGTACACGCTGTGTGTGTTGTTGTTGTGTACACGCTGTGTGTGTTGTTGTTGTGTGTGTTGTTGTTGTGTACACACTGTGTGTGTTGTTGTTGTGTGTTGTTGTGTACACACTGTGTGTGTTGTTGTGTGTGTTGTTGTTGTGTACACACTGTGTGTACGTTGTGTGTGTTGTTGTTGTGTGTTGTGTGTGTTGTTGTTGTGTACACACTGTGTGTGTGTTGTTGTTGTGTGTGTTGATGTTGTGTTTCCTAGGTGTGGTTCCTGTGGAGGAACGCTAAGATCTGCATCAACGATCATCGTAGACTACACAGGTGACCTCACCACTCACTCACCACTCACTCACCACTCACTCACCACTCACTCACTCACCACTCACTCACCACTCACTCACCACTCACTCACCACTCACTCACTCACCACTCACTCACCACTCACTCACTCACCCACTCACCCACTCACTCACCACTCACTCACTCACCACTCACTCACCACTCACTCACTCACCACTCACTCACCACTCACTCACTCACCACTCACCCACTCACTCACCACTCACCCACTCACTCACCCACTCACTCACCACTCACTGACCCACCCACTCACTCAACCACCCATTAATTCACTCACTCACTCACCCACTCACTCACTCACTCACCCACCCACCCACCCACTCACTCACCCACCCACCCACCCACTCACCCACCTACTCACCCACCCACCCACTCACTCACTCATCCACCCACTCACTCACCCACCCACTCAGTCACTCACCCACCCACCCACCCACTCACCCACCTACTCACCCACCCACCCACTCACTCACCCACCCACCCACTCACCCACCTACTCACCCACCCACCCACTCACTCACCCACTCACCCCTGTGTGTGGCAGGTTTGGGCTGGCTCACCCACTCACTCACCCACTCACCCACCCACCCACTCACCCACCCACCCACTCACTCACCCACTCACTCACCCACCCACTCACCCACCCACTCACCCACCCACTCACTCACCCACCCACTCACCCACCCACTCACCCACCCACTCACCCACTCACTCACCCACCCACTCACCCACCCACTCACCCACCCACTCACTCACCCACCTACTCACCCACCCACTCACCCACTCACCCACCCACTCACTCACCCACCCACCCACCCACTCACCCACCCACTCACCCACCCACTCACCCACCTACTCACCCCCTGTGTGTGGCAGGTTTGGGCTGGCTCACACACCCACTCACCCACTCACCCACCCACTCACCCACCCACTCACCCACCCACTCACCCACCCACTCACTCACCCACCCACCCACTCACCCACCCACTCACCCACCCACCCACTCACCCACCCACTCACCCACCCACTCACCCCCTGTGTGTGGCAGGTTTGGGCTGGCTCACACACTCACTCACCCACCCACCCACTCACCCACCCACCCACTCACCCACTCACCCACCCACCCACTCACCCACCCACTCACCCCCTGTGTGTGGCAGGTTTGGGCTGGCTCACACACTCACTCACCCACCCACCCACTCACCCACCCACCCACTCACCCACCCACTCACCCCCTGTGTGTGGCAGGTTTGGGCTGGCTCACACACTCACTCACCCACCCACCCACTCACTCACCCACTCACCCACCCACCCACTCACCCACCCACCCACCCACTCACCCACCCACCCACCCACTCACCCACCCACTCACCCCCTGTGTGTGGCAGGTTTGGGCTGGCTCACACACTCACTCACCCACTCACCCACTAACCCACCCACTCACCCACTCACCCACCCACTCACTCACCCACCCACCCACTCACCCACCCACTCACCCACCCACTCACCCACCTACTCACCCCCTGTGTGTGGCAGGTTTGGGCTGGCTCACACACCCACTCACCCACTCACCCACCCACTCACCCACCCACTCACCCACCCACTCACTCACCCACCCACCCACTCACCCACCCACCCACTCACCCACTCACCCACCCACCCACTCACCCACCCACTCACCCCCTGTGTGTGGCAGGTTTGGGCTGGCTCACACACTCACTCACCCACCCACCCACTCACCCACCCACCCACTCACCCACCCACTCACCCCCTGTGTGTGGCAGGTTTGGGCTGGCTCACACACTCACTCACCCACCCACCCACCCACTCACCCACCCACCCACTCACCCACCCACTCACCCCCTGTGTGTGGCAGGTTTGGGCTGGCTCACACACTCACTCACCCACCCACCCACTCACCCACCCACCCACTCACCCACCCACTCACCCCCTGTGTGTGGCAGGTTTGGGCTGGCTCACACACTCACTCACCCACCCACCCACTCACCCACCCACCCACTCACCCACCCACTCACCCCCTGTGTGTGGCAGGTTTGGGCTGGCTCACACACTCACTCACCCACCCACCCACTCACCCACCCACCCACTCACCCACCCACTCACCCCCTGTGTGTGGCAGGTTTGGGCTGGCTCACACACTCACTCACCCACCCACCCACTCACCCACCCACCCACTCACCCACCCACTCACCCCCTGTGTGTGGCAGGTTTGGGCTGGCTCACACACTTGCCAGCAGTCTACTCACGTGGCTTACCCTGGTGGTGGATGATTCGGTCACGAGGAGGTCCAAATCCGTGTCCGTCGTTCCGCGACCGCTCAACATCAGCAGCAGTAGCAGCAGCGGAGACACTAATGGTGATGCAGGAGATGAGGGACACTCACTCCCCACCCCTCACCACTCACCTCACACCCCTCACCCCTCAACCCTCACCCCTCAACCCTCACCCCTCACCCCTCAACCCCTCACCCCCCACCCCTCACCACTCACCTCTCACCCCTCACCCCTCACCCCTCAACCCCTCACCCCCCACCCCCACCCCTCACCACTCACCTCTCACCCCTCACCCCTCAACCCCTCACCCCCCACCCCCACCCCTCACCTCTCACCCCTCACCCCTGACTCCCCACCCCTCACCCCCCACCCTTCACCCCTCACCCCTCAACCCCTCACCCCCCACCCCCACCCCTCACCACTCACCTCTCACCCCTCACCCCTGACCCCCCACCCCTCACCCCCCACCCTTCACCCCTCACCCCTCACCCCTCAACCCCTCACCCCCCACCCCCACCCCTCACCACTCACCTCTCACCCCTCACCCCTGACTCCCCACCCCTCACCCCCCACCCTTCACCCCTCACCCCTCACCACTCACCCCTCACCACCCCCCACCCCTCCCCCCTCCCCTCACCCCTGACCCCTGACCCCTCTGCGTAGCTACAAGCGTGACGATGGTATCAGCACCGTGTGAGTGCGTGAGTCACCCCCCCCACCCCTGACCCCTGACCCTCACCCCTGACCCCTGACCCTCACCCCTGACCCCTGACCCCCTCCCCTCCCCCCTGAACCCTGACTCCCCCTCTCTCCGTAGCTACGAACATGACGATGGTGGCAGCACCGTGTGAGTGCGTGAGTCACCCCCCCACCCCTGACCCCTGACCCTCACCCCTGACCCCTTCCCCTCACCCTGACCCCTGACCCCTCTCCGTAGCTACGAACATGACGATGGTGGCAGCACCGTGTGAGTGTGTGAGTCACCCCCCCACCCCTGACCCTCACCCCTGACCCCTTCCCCTCACCCTGACCCCTGACCCCTCTCTCCGTAGCTACGAACGTGACGATGGAGGCAGCACCGTGTGAGTGCGTGACGCCTTCGTGTGCCGCTCTGGAGGAGGTCGGCCTCTACCTCAACGCCTTCGCCATCGAGTTCAGCCTCGTGTGCGCGCTCTTGCTCTTCCTGCTGTGGCGAAACGTCGGACGATCGCCCTCGCACGCGGCGGAGGGACATGCGGTGAGGCTCATAGACTCACCACCACCACACAGAGAGCCACAGACTCGCCACCACACAGAGACCCACAGACTCACACAGAGACCCACAGACTCACCACCACACAGAGACCCACAGACTCACACAGAGACCCACAGACTCACCACCACCACACAGAGACCCACAGACTCACCACCACACAGAGACCCACAGACTCACCACCACACAGAGACCCATAGACTCACCACCACCACACAGAGACCCACAGACTCACCACCACACAGAGACCCATAGACTCACCACCACACAGAGACCCATAGACTCACCACCACACAGAGACCCACAGACTCACCACCACACAGAGACCCACAGACTCACCACCACACAGAGACCCACAGACTCACCACCACACAGAGACCCACAGACTCACCACCACACAGAGACCCACAGACTTACACAGAGACCCACAGACTCACCACCACACAGAGACCCACAGACTCACCACCACACAGAGACCCACAGACTCACCACCACACAGAGACCCACAGACTCACCATCACACAGAGACCCACAGACTCACCACCACACAGAGACCCACAGACTCACCACCACACAGAGACCCACAGACTCACCACCACACAGAGACCCACAGACTCACCGCCACACAGAGACCCACAGACTCACCACCACACAGAGACCCACAGACTCACCACCACACAGAGACCCACAGACTTACACAGAGACCCACAGACTCACCACCACACAGAGACCCATAGACTCACCACCACACAGAGACCCACAGACTCACACAGAGACCCACAGACTCACCACCACACAGAGACCCACAGACTCACACAGAGACCCACAGACTCACCACCACCACACAGAGACCCACAGACTCACCACCACCACACAGAGACCCACAGACTCACCACCACACAGAGACCCACAGACTCACCACCACACAGAGACCCACAGACTCACCACCACACAGAGACCCACAGACTCACCACCACACAGAGACCCACAGACTTACACAGAGACCCACAGACTCACCACCACACAGAGACCCACAGACTCACCACCACACAGAGACCCACAGACTCACCACCACACAGAGACCCACAGACTCACCACCACACAGAGACCCACAGACTCACCACACAGAGACCCACAGACTCACCACCACACAGAGACCCACAGACTCACCACCACACAGAGACCCACGGACTCACCACCACACAGAGACCCACAGACTCACCACCACACAGAGACCCACAGACTCACCACCACACAGAGACCCATAGACTCACCACCACCACACAGAGACCCACAGACTCACCACCACACAGAGACCCACAGACTCACCACCACACAGAGACCCACAGACTCACCACCACACAGACACCCACAGACTCACCATCACACAGAGACCCACAGACTCACCACCACACAGAGACCCACAGACTCACCACCACACAGAGACCCACAGACTCACCACCACACAGAGACCCACAGACTCACCACCACACAGAGACCCACAGACTCACCACCACACAGAGACCCACAGACTCACCACCACACAGACACCCACAGACTCACCATCACACAGAGACCCACAGACTCACCACCACACAGAGACCCACAGACTCACCACCACACAGAGACCCACAGACTCAGCACCACACAGAGACCCACAGACTCACCACCACACAGAGACCCACAGACTCACCACCACACAGAGACCCACAGACTCACCACCACACAGAGACCCACAGACTCACCACCACACAGAGACCCACAGACTCACCACCACACAGAGACCCATAGACTCACCACCACCACACAGAGACCCACAGACTCACCACCACACAGAGACCCACAGACTCACCACCACACAGAGACCCACAGACTCACCACCACACAGACACCCACAGACTCACCATCACACAGAGACCCACAGACTCACCACCACACAGAGACCCACAGACTCACCACCACACAGAGACCCACAGACTCACCACCACACAGAGACCCACAGACTCACCACCACACAGAGACCCACAGACTCACCACCACACAGAGACCCACAGACTCACCACCACACAGAGACCCACAAACTCACCATCACACAGAGACCCACAGACTCACCTCCACACAGAGACCCACAGACTCACCACCACACAGAGACCCACAGACTCACCACCACACAGAGACCCACAGACTCACCACCACACAGAGACCCACAGACTCACCACCACACAGAGACCCACAGACTCACCACCACACAGAGACCCACAGACTTACACAGAGACCCACAGACTCACCACCACACAGAGACCCATAGACTCACCACCACACAGAGACCCACAGACTCACCACCACACAGAGACCCACAGACTCACCACCACACAGAGACCCACAGACTCACCACCACACAGAGACCCACAGACTCACCACCACACAGAGACCCACAGACTCACCACCACACAGAGACCCACAGACTCACCACCACACAGAGACCCACAGACTCACCACCACACAGAGACCCACAGACTCACCACCACACAGAGACCCATAGACTCACCACCACCACACAGAGACCCACAGACTCACCACCACACAGAGACCCACAGACTCACCACCACACAGAGACCCACAGACTCACCACCACACAGAGACCCACAGACTCACCACCACACAGACACCCACAGACTCACCATCACACAGACCCACAGACTCACCACCACACAGAGACCCACAGACTCACCACCACACAGAGACCCACAGACTCACCACCACACAGAGACCCACAGACTCACCACCACACAGAGACCCACAGACTCACCACCACACAGAGACCCACAGACTCACCACCATACAGAGACCCACAGACTCACCATCACACAGAGACCCACAGACTCACCACCACACAGAGACCCACAGACTCACCACCACACAGAGACCCACAGACTCACCACCACACAGAGACCCACAGACTCACCACCACACAGACACCCACAGACTCACCACCACACAGAGACCCACAGACTCACCACACAGAGACCCACAGACTCACCACCACACAGAGACCCATAGACTCACCACCACACAGAGACCCACAGACTCACACAGAGACCCACAAACTCACCACCACACAGAGACCCACAGACTCACCACACAGAGACCCACAGACTCACCACCACACAGAGACCCATAGACTCACCACCACCACACAGAGACCCATAGACTCACCACCACCACACAGAGACCCATAGACTCACCACCACCACACAGAGACCCATAGACTCATCACACAGAGACCCATAGACTCATCACCACCACACAGAGACCCATAGACTCATCACCACCACACAGAGACCCATAGACTCACCACCACCACACAGAGACCCATAGACTCATCACCACCACACAGAGACCCATAGACTCACCACCACACAGAGACCCATAGACTCATCACCACACAGAGACCCACGGACTCACCACACAGAGACCCATAGACTCATCACACAGAGACCCATAGACTCACTATACAGAGACCCACAGACTCATCACACAGAGACCCATAGACTCATCACACAGAGACCCATAGACTCACCACACAGAGACCCACAGACTCATCACACAGAGACCCATAGACTCATCACACAGAGACCCATAGACTCATCACACAGAGACCCATAGACTCATCACACAGAGACCCATAGACTCACCACACAGAGACCCATAGACTCACCACACAGAGACCCACGGACTCACCACACAGAGACCCACGGACTCACCACACAGAGACCCACGGACTCACCACACAGAGACCCATAGACTCATCACACAGAGACCCATAGACTCATCACACAGAGACACACAGACAGTGATGATGGTAATGGTGGTTAAGTTGGTGATGTTTGTGATGGTGATGATGGTGATGTTGGTGATGGTGAATGTTGGTGATGTTGGTGATGTTGATGATGGTGATGATGGTGGTGATGATGGTGGTGATGGTGGTGATGGTGGTGATGGTGATGATGGTGGTGGTGATGGTGGTGATGGTGGTGGTGATGGTGGTGATGGTGGTGGTGGTGGTGGTGATGGTGGTGATGGTGGCGATGTTTGTGATGTTTGTGATGGCGATGTTGCCGATGACCCAGCCTAACCACTCTGCCTCCACTCCCCTTCCACAGAACCACCACCACGACCACAACAACCACAACCACCACAACAACCACAACCACCACCACCACCCATCTTCCACCACGTGTAGCACCCCCAGTGACTCCTTCGGCAGCTGTAGTGGTGGTGGTGGTGGTTGTGGTGGTGGTTGTGGTGGTGGTGGTGGTGGTGGTGGTTGTGGTGGTGGTTGTGGTGGTGGTGGTGGTGGTGGTGGTTGTGGTGACTCCTTCGGCAGCGGTGGTGGTGGTGGTGGTGGTGGTGTTGGTTGTGGTGGTGGTTGTGGTGGTGGTGGTGGTGGTTGTGGTGACTCCTTCGGCAGCGGTGGTGGTGGCGGTGGTTGTGGTGGTGTTGGTTGTGGTGGTGGTGGTGGTGGTTGTGGTGGCGATGGTGGTGGTGGTGGTTGTGGTGGTTGTGTTGGCAGTGGTGGTTGTGGTGGTTGTGGTGGTGTTGGTTGTGGTTGTGGTGGTGGTGTTGGTTGTGGTGGTGGTGGTGGTGGTGTCCCCGGCACTCCGCTGTTGGGCCCTGCGCTGGGCGCATGCTGCGTGTTGGCAGCCTGCGCCGGGCTGGTCGCGTTCCACGCCGCTGCCGGAGACCCACGGAGAGTCGCTCCCTCGCTGGCGCTCGCTCACGGACTGCACGCAGCCCTCTTCAGCCTGGCCACGGTGGCCTGCGCAGTGGGACTCAGCGCGCTGAGACGCAGAGGTCAGTGGTGATGATGATGATGGTGGTGGTTCGCACACGGACTGCACGCAGCCCTCTTCAGCCTGGCCACGGTGGCCTGCGCAGTGGGACTCAGCGCGCTG
>NW_027621305.1:0-21046 GCF_964198595.1 Lampetra fluviatilis | reverse complement strand
CATGGAGACACTGAGAGACACGGAGACACGGAGAGAGACACGGAGAGACACAAAGACACAGAGACACTGAGAGACACGGAGAGACACACGGAGACACACAGAGAGACACAGAGACACACAGAGACACTGGGATACACTGGGGAGACACGGAGAGACACTGAGAGACACACGGAGAGACACACAGAGACACACTGAGAGACACTGAGAGACACGCGGAGAGACGCGGGGAGACACACGGGGTTACGGAGAGACACGGGGGAGACACGGGGAGACACGGGGAGACACACAGAGACACACAGAGACACATGGAGACACACAGAGACACAGAGAGACACGGAGACACTGAGAGACACACAGACACACTGAGAGACACACGTAGAGACACACAGAGACACACCGAGAGACACTGAGAGACACACGTAGAGACACACAGAGACACAGAGAGAAACACACACAGAGACACACAGAGACACAGAGAGACACGGAGACACTGAGAGACACACAGACACACTGAGAGACACACGTAGAGACACACAGAGACACACTGAGAGACACTGAGAGACACACGTAGACACACAGAGACACAGAGAGAAACAGACACACAGAGACACACAGAGAGACACGGGGGGAGACACTGAGAGACACGCGGAGAGACGCTGAGAGACACTGAAAGACACTGAGAGACACACAGAGACACACAGAGAGACACTGAGACACACAGAGAGACACTGAAAGACACTGAAAGACACAGAGAGACACGCGGAGACACACAGAGACACACAGAGACACACAGAGAGACACGCGGAGAGACACGGGGGAGACACGGGAGGTTACGGAGAGACACGGGGGAGACACAGGAGGTTACGGAGAGACACGGGGAGAGACACGGGGGGGAGACACACGGAGACACACGGAGACACGCGGAGAGACACGGGGGAGACACGCGGAGAGACATGGGGAGACACAGAGAGACACACGGGGAGACACGGGGAGAGACACGGGGGAGACACGGGGGAGACACGCGGAGAGACACGGGGGAGACACGCGGAGAGACATGGGGAGACACAGAGAGACACACGGGGAGACACGGGGAGAGACACGGGGGAGACACGGGGGAGACACGCGGAGAGACACGGGGAGACACAGAGAGACACACGGGGAGACACGGGGAGAGACACGGGGGAGACACGGGGGAGACACGCGGAGAGACACGGGGGAGACACGCGGAGAGACATGGGGAGACACAGAGAGACACACGGGGAGACACGGGGAGAGACACGGGGGAGACACGGGGGAGACACGCGGAGAGACACGGGGAGACACGCGGAGAGACACGGGGAGACACACAGAGACACGGGGAGACACGGGGGAGACACGGAGAGACACGGGTAGACACACAGAGACACGGGGAGACACGGGGAGACACGCGGAGAGACACGGGGAGACACAGAGACACGGGGAGACACGGGGGAGACACGGGGAGAGACACGGGGGAGACACGCGGAGAGACACGGGGAGACACACAGAGGCACACGTGGAGACACGGAGACACGGGGCAGACACGGGGAGACACGCGGAGAGACACGGGGGAGAACGCGGAGAGACACGGGGAGACACACAGAGGCACACGTGGAGACACGGAGACACGGGGCAGACACGGGCAGTTACGGAGAGAGACGCGGAGAGACACGGGGGAGACACGGGGGGGATACACGGGGGAGACACGGGGAGAGACACGGGGGAGACACACGGAGACACGGGGAGAGACACGGGGGAGACACACGGGGGAGACACACGGAGACACGGGGAGAGACACGGGGAGAGACACGGGGGGAGACACGGGGAGAGACACGGGGGAGACACGGGGGGGATACACGGAGACACGGGGAGAGACACGGGGGAGACACACGGAGACACGGGGAGAGACACGGGGAGAGACACGGGGGAGACACGGGGAGAGACACGGGGGAGACACGGGGGGGATACACGGAGACACGGGGAGAGACACGGGGGAGACACGGGGAGAGACACGGGGGAGACACGGGGAGAGACACGGGGGAGACACGGGGAGAGACACGGGGGAGACACGGGGAGAGACACGGGGGAGACACGGGGAGAGACACGGGGGAGACACGGGGAGAGACACGGGGGAGACACGGGGAGAGACACGGGGAGAGACACGGGGGAGACACGGGGAGAGACACGGGGGAGACACGGGGGGGATACACGGAGACACGGGGAGAGACACGGGGGAGACACGGGGAGAGACACGGGGAGAGACACGGGGGAGACACGGGGAGAGACACGGGGGAGACACGGGGAGAGACACGGGGGAGACACGGGGAGAGACACGGGGGAGACACGGGGAGAGACACGGGGGAGACACACGGAGACACGGGGAGAGACACGGGGGAGACACGGGGAGAGACACGGGGGAGACACGGGGAGAGACACGGGGGAGACACGGGGGGGATACACGGAGACACGGGGAGAGACACGGGGGAGACACGGGGAGAGACACGGGGGAGACACGGGGAGAGACACGGGGGAGACACGGGGAGAGACACGGGGGAGACACGGGGAGAGACACGGGGGAGACACGGGGAGAGACACGGGGGAGACACGGGGAGAGACACGGGGGAGACACGGGGAGAGACACGGGGGAGACACGGGGAGAGACACGGGGAGAGACACGGGGAGAGACACGGGGGAGACACGGGGAGAGACAAGGGGGAGACACGGGGAGAGACACGGGGGAGACACACGGAGACACGGGGAGAGACACGGGGGAGACACGGGGAGAGACACGGGGGAGACACGGGGAGAGACACGGGCGAGACACGGGGAGAGACACGGGGGAGAAATGGGGAGAGACACGGGGAGAGACACGGGGAGAGACACGGGGGAGAAATGGGGAGAGACACGGGGAGAGACACGGGGAGAGACACGGGGGAGACACTGAGAGACACGGGGAGAGACACGGAGACACGGGGGAGACACGGGGGAGAAACGGGGAGAGACACGGGGGAGACACGGGGAGAGACACGGGGGAGACACGGGGAGAGACACGGGGAGAGACACGGGGAGAGACAAGGGGGAGACACGGGGAGAGACAAGGGGGAGACACGGGGAGAGACACGGGGGAGACACACGGAGACACGGGGAGAGACACGGAGAGACACAGAGACACAGGGGAGACACGGGGGGTTAGGGAGAGACACGCGGAGAGACACGGGGGGACACACGCGGGGAGACACGGGGGAGACACTGGGGAGACACAGAGAGACACTGAGAGACACAGAGAGAGACACGCGGAGAGACACGGGAGAGACACGGGGGGTTTCGGAGAGACACACAGAGAGACACTGAGAGACACGCGGAGACACATGGAGACACTGAGAGACACGGAGACACGGAGAGAGACACGGAGAGACACAAAGACACAGAGACACTGAGAGACACGGAGAGACACACGGAGACACACAGAGAGACACAGAGACACACAGAGACACTGGGATACACTGGGGAGACACGGAGAGACACTGAGAGACACACGGAGAGACACACAGAGACACACTGAGAGACACTGAGAGACACGCGGAGAGACGCGGGGAGACACACGGGGTTACGGAGAGACACGGGGGAGACACGGGGAGACACGGGGAGACACACAGAGACACACAGAGACACATGGAGACACACAGAGACACAGAGAGACACGGAGACACTGAGAGACACACAGACACACTGAGAGACACACGTAGAGACACACAGAGACACACCGAGAGACACTGAGAGACACACGTAGAGACACACAGAGACACAGAGAGAAACACACACAGAGACACACAGAGACACAGAGAGACACGGAGACACTGAGAGACACACAGACACACTGAGAGACACACGTAGAGACACACAGAGACACACTGAGAGACACTGAGAGACACACGTAGACACACAGAGACACAGAGAGAAACAGACACACAGAGACACACAGAGAGACACGGGGGGAGACACTGAGAGACACGCGGAGAGACGCTGAGAGACACTGAAAGACACTGAGAGACACACAGAGACACACAGAGAGACACTGAGACACACAGAGAGACACTGAAAGACACTGAAAGACACAGAGAGACACGCGGAGACACACAGAGACACACAGAGACACACAGAGAGACACGCGGAGAGACACGGGGGAGACACGGGAGGTTACGGAGAGACACGGGGGAGACACAGGAGGTTACGGAGAGACACGGGGAGAGACACGGGGGGGAGACACACGGAGACACACGGAGACACGCGGAGAGACACGGGGGAGACACGCGGAGAGACATGGGGAGACACAGAGAGACACACGGGGAGACACGGGGAGAGACACGGGGGAGACACGGGGGAGACACGCGGAGAGACACGGGGGAGACACGCGGAGAGACATGGGGAGACACAGAGAGACACACGGGGAGACACGGGGAGAGACACGGGGGAGACACGGGGGAGACACGCGGAGAGACACGGGGAGACACAGAGAGACACACGGGGAGACACGGGGAGAGACACGGGGGAGACACGGGGGAGACACGCGGAGAGACACGGGGGAGACACGCGGAGAGACATGGGGAGACACAGAGAGACACACGGGGAGACACGGGGAGAGACACGGGGGAGACACGGGGGAGACACGCGGAGAGACACGGGGAGACACGCGGAGAGACACGGGGAGACACACAGAGACACGGGGAGACACGGGGGAGACACGGAGAGACACGGGTAGACACACAGAGACACGGGGAGACACGGGGAGACACGCGGAGAGACACGGGGAGACACAGAGACACGGGGAGACACGGGGGAGACACGGGGAGAGACACGGGGGAGACACGCGGAGAGACACGGGGAGACACACAGAGGCACACGTGGAGACACGGAGACACGGGGCAGACACGGGGAGACACGCGGAGAGACACGGGGGAGACACGCGGAGAGACACGGGGAGACACACAGAGGCACACGTGGAGACACGGAGACACGGGGCAGACACGGGCAGTTACGGAGAGAGACGCGGAGAGACACGGGGGAGACACGGGGGGGATACACGGGGGAGACACGGGGAGAGACACGGGGGAGACACACGGAGACACGGGGAGAGACACGGGGGAGACACACGGGGGAGACACACGGAGACACGGGGAGAGACACGGGGAGAGACACGGGGGAGACACGGGGAGAGACACGGGGGAGACACGGGGGGGATACACGGAGACACGGGGAGAGACACGGGGGAGACACACGGAGACACGGGGAGAGACACGGGGAGAGACACGGGGGAGACACGGGGAGAGACACGGGGGAGACACGGGGGGGATACACGGAGACACGGGGAGAGACACGGGGGAGACACGGGGAGAGACACGGGGGAGACACGGGGAGAGACACGGGGGAGACACGGGGAGAGACACGGGGGAGACACGGGGAGAGACACGGGGGAGACACGGGGAGAGACACGGGGGAGACACGGGGAGAGACACGGGGGAGACACGGGGAGAGACACGGGGAGAGACACGGGGGAGACACGGGGAGAGACACGGGGGAGACACGGGGGGGATACACGGAGACACGGGGAGAGACACGGGGGAGACACGGGGAGAGACACGGGGAGAGACACGGGGGAGACACGGGGAGAGACACGGGGGAGACACGGGGAGAGACACGGGGGAGACACGGGGAGAGACACGGGGGAGACACGGGGAGAGACACGGGGGAGACACACGGAGACACGGGGAGAGACACGGGGGAGACACGGGGAGAGACACGGGGGAGACACGGGGAGAGACACGGGGGAGACACGGGGGGGATACACGGAGACACGGGGAGAGACACGGGGGAGACACGGGGAGAGACACGGGGGAGACACGGGGAGAGACACGGGGGAGACACGGGGAGAGACACGGGGGAGACACGGGGAGAGACACGGGGGAGACACGGGGAGAGACACGGGGGAGACACGGGGAGAGACACGGGGGAGACACGGGGAGAGACACGGGGGAGACACGGGGAGAGACACGGGGAGAGACACGGGGAGAGACACGGGGGAGACACGGGGAGAGACAAGGGGGAGACACGGGGAGAGACACGGGGGAGACACACGGAGACACGGGGAGAGACACGGGGGAGACACGGGGAGAGACACGGGGGAGACATGGGGAGAGACACGGGCGAGACACGGGGAGAGACACGGGGGAGAAATGGGGAGAGACACGGGGAGAGACACGGGGAGAGACACGGGGGAGAAATGGGGAGAGACACGGGGAGAGACACGGGGAGAGACACGGGGGAGACACTGAGAGACACGGGGAGAGACACGGAGACACGGGGGAGACACGGGGGAGAAACGGGGAGAGACACGGGGGAGACACGGGGAGAGACACGGGGGAGACACGGGGAGAGACACGGGGAGAGACACGGGGAGAGACAAGGGGGAGACACGGGGAGAGACAAGGGGGAGACACGGGGAGAGACACGGGGGAGACACACGGAGACACGGGGAGAGACACGGGGGAGACACGGGGAGAGACACGGGGAGAGACACGGGGGGAGACACGGGGAGAGACAAGGGGGAGACACGGGGAGAGACACGGGGGAGACACACGGAGACACGGGGAGAGACACGGGGGAGACACGGGGAGAGACACGGGGGAGACACGGGGAGAGACACGGGCGAGACACGGGGAGAGACACGGGGGAGAAATGGGGAGAGACACGGGGAGAGACACGGGGAGAGACACGGGGGAGACACGGGGAGAGACACGGGGAGAGACACGGGGGAGAAATGGGGAGAGACACGGGGAGAGACACGGGGAGAGACACGGGGGAGACACTGAGAGACACGGGGAGAGACACGGAGACACGGGGGAGACACGGGGGAGAAACGGGGAGAGACACGGGGGAGACACGGGGGAGACACGGGGAGAGACACGGGGAGAGACACGGGGGAGACACGGGGAGAGACACGGGGGAGACACGGGGAGAGACACGGGGGAGACACGGGGGAGACACGGGGGAGACACGGGGTAGAAACGGGGAGAGACACGGGGGAGACACGGGGAGAGACACGGGGAGAGACACGGGGAGAGACACGGGGGAGACACGGGGAGAGACACGGGGGAGACACGGGGAGAGACACGGGGGAGACACGGGGAGAGACACGGGGGAGAAACACGGAGACACGGGGGAGACACTGAGAGACACACGTAGAGACGCACAGAGACACTGGGAGACACTGAGAGACACGCGGAGACACACAGAGACACAGAGAGAAACAGACACACAGACACACAGAGACACACAGAGACACACGCGGAGACACGGGGAAGACACGGGGGAGACACATAGAGAGACACGGGGGAGACACGGGGGAGACACTGAGAGACACGCGGAGAGACACTGAGAGACACAGAGACACGGGGGGAGACACTGAGAGACACGCGGAGAGACACTGAGAGACACGGGGGAGACAGGGAGACACGGGGGAGACACGCAGAGAGACACTGAGAGACACAGAGACACGGGGGGAGACACTGAGAGACACGCGGAGAGACACTGAGAGACACGGGGGAGACGGGGAGACACGGGGGAGACACGCAGAGAGACACTGAGAGACACTGGGGAGAGACACGGGGGAGACACGGGGGAGACACGGGAGGTTACGGAGAGACACGGGGGAGACACGGGGGAGACACGGGGGAGACACGGGGAGAGACACGGGGAGAGACACGGGGGAGACACGGGGGAGACACGGGAGGTTACGGAGAGACACGGGGAGAGACACGGGGGAGACACGGGGGAGACACGGGGAGAGACATGGGGGAGACACGGGGGAGACACGGGGAGAGACACGGGGGGCGGGAGACACGGGGAGAGACACGGGGGAGACACGGGGAGAGACACGGGGGAGACACGGGGAGAGACACGGGGGAGACACGGGGAGAGACACGGGGGAGACACGGGGAGAGACACGGGGGAGACACGGGGGAGACACGGGGGAGACACGGGGGAGACACGGGGGAGACACGGGGAGACACGGGGGAGACACGGGGGAGACACGGGGGAGACACGGGGAGACACGGGGGAGACACGGGGGAGACACGGGGAGAGACACGGGGAGAGACACGGGGGGGATACACGGGGGAGACACGGGGGAGACACGGGGGAGACACGGGGGAGACACGGGGAGAGACACGGGGAGACACGGGGGAGACACGGGGGAGACACGGGGGAGACACGGGGGAGACACGGGGAGACACGGGGGAGACACGGGGGAGACACGGGGGAGACACGGGGAGAGACACGGGGAGAGACACGGGGAGAGACACGGGGAGAGACACGGGGAGACACGGGGGAGACACGGGGGAGACACGGGGAGCGACACGGGGAGACACGGGGAGAGACACGGGGGAGACACGGGGAGAGACACGGGGGAGACACGGGGAGAGACACGGGGGAGACACGGGGAGAGACACGGGGGAGACACGGGGAGAGACACGGGGGAGACACGGGGAGAGACACGGGGGAGACACGGGGAGAGACACGGGGGAGACACGGGGGAGACACGGGGGAGACACGGGGGAGACACGGGGGAGACACGGGGAGACACGGGGGAGACACGGGGGAGACACGGGGGAGACACGGGGAGACACGGGGGAGACACGGGGGAGACACGGGGAGAGACACGGGGATAGACACGGGGGGGATACACGGGGGAGACACTGGGGAGACACGGGGGAGACACGGGGGAGACACGGGGGAGACACGGGGAGAGACACGGGGAGACACGGGGGAGACACGGGGGAGACACGGGGGAGACACGGGGAGACACGGGGGAGACACGGGGGAGACACGGGGAGAGACACGGGGAGAGACACGGGGGGAGACACGGGGAGAGACACGGGGAGACACGGGGGGAGACACGGGGGGAGACACGGGGGGAGAGAGACACGGGAGAGAGACACGGGGAGAGACACGGGGACAGACACGGGGAGACACGGGGGGAGACACGGGGGAGACACGGGGGAGACACGGGGGAGACACGGGGGAGACACGGGGGAGACACGGGGGAGACACGGGGGAGACACGGGGAGAGACACGGGGGAGACACGGGGAGAGACACGGGGGAGACACGGGGAGAGACACGGGGGAGACACGGGGAGAGACACGGGGGAGACACGGGGAGAGACACGGGGGAGATACGGGGAGAGACACGGGGGAGACACGGGGAGAGACACGGGGGAGACACGGGGGAGACACGGGGGAGACACGGGGGAGACACGGGGGAGACACGGGGAGACACGGGGGAGACACGGGGGAGACACGGGGGAGACACGGGGAGACACGGGGGAGACACGGGGAGACACGGGGGAGACACGGGGGAGACACGGGGGAGACACGGGGGAGACACGGGGGAGACACGGGGGAGACACGGGGAGAGACACGGGGAGACACGGGGGAGACACGGGGGAGACACGGGGGAGACACGGGGAGACACGGGGGAGACACGGGGGAGACACGGGGAGAGACACGGGGAGAGACACGGGGGGAGACACGGGGAGAGACACGGGGAGACACGGGGGGAGACACGGGGGGAGACACGGGGGGAGAGAGACACGGGGAGAGAGACACGGGGAGAGACACGGGGACAGACACGGGGAGACACGGGGGGAGACACGGGGGAGACACGGGGGAGACACGGGGGAGACACGGGGGAGACACGGGGGAGACACGGGGAGACACGGGGGAGACACGGGGGAGACACGGGGGGAGACACGGGGAGAGACACGGGGAGACACGGGGGAGACACGGGGGAGACACGGGGAGAGACACGGGGAGAGACACGGGGAGAGACACGGGGAGACACGGGGGAGACACGGGGGAGACACGGGGAGAGACACGGGGGAGACACACGGAGACACGGGGAGAGACACGGGGGAGACACGGGGAGAGACACGGGGGAGACACGGGGGAGACACACGGAGACACGGGGAGAGACACGGGGGAGACACGGGGAGAGACACGGGGGAGACACGGGGAGAGACACGGAGAGACACGGGGAGCGACACGGGGAGACACGGGGGAGACACGGGGGAGACACGGGGAGAGACACGGGGGAGACACGGGGAGAGACATGGGGGGCGGGAGACACGGGGAGAGACACGGGGGAGACACGGGGGAGACACGGGGGAGACACGGGGAGAGACACGGGGGAGACACGGGGGAGACACGGGGGAGACACGGGGAGAGACACGGGGGAGACACGGGGAGAGACACGGGGGAGACACGGGGGAGACACGGGGAGAGACACGGGGGAGACACGGGGGAGACACGGGGGAGACACGGGGGAGACACGGGGGAGACACGGGGAGAGACACGGGGGAGACACGGGGAGACACGTTGGAGACACGGGGAGAGACACGGGGGAGACACGGGGGAGACACGGGGGAGACACGGGGGAGACACGGGGAGAGACACGGGGAGACACGGGGGAGACACGGGGAGAGACACGGGGAGAGACACGGGGGAGACACGGGGAGAGACACGGGGGAGACACGGGGAGACACGGGGAGAGACACGGGGAGAGACACGGGGAGAGACACGGGGGAGACAAGGGGAGAGACAGGGGGGAGACACGGGGGAGACACGGGGAGAGACACGGGGGAGACACGGGGAGAGACACGGGGGGCGGGAGACACGGGGGGCGGTAGACACGGGGAGAGACACGGGGGGCGGGAGACACGGGGAGAGACACGGGGAGAGACACGGGGGAGACACGGGGAGAGACATGGGGGGCGGGAGACACGGGGAGAGACACGGGGGAGACACGGGGAGAGACACGGGGGAGACACGGGGAGAGACACGGGGGAGACACGGGGGAGACACGGGGGAGACACGGGGAGAGACACGGGGGAGACATGGGGAGAGACACGGGGGAGACACACGGAGACACGGGGAGAGACACGGGGAGAGACACGGGGAGAGACACGGGGAGAGACACGGGGGAGACACGGGGAGAGACACGGGGGGCGGGAGACACGGGGAGAGACACGGGGGAGACACGGGGAGAGACACGGGGGAGACACGGGGAGAGACACGGGGGAGACACGGGGAGAGACACGGGGGAGACACGGGGGAGACACGGGGGAGACACGGGGAGAGACACGGGGGGCGGGAGACACGGGGAGAGACACGGGGAAACACGGGGGAGACACACGGAGACACGTGGAGACACGGGGGAGACACGGGGAGACACGGGGAGACAAGGGGAGAGACAGGGGGGAGACACGGGGGAGACACGGGGAGAGACACGTGGAGACACGGAGAGACAGGGGGAGACAGGAGGAGACAGGGGGAGACACGTGGAGACAGGGGAGACAGGGGGAGACACGGAGAGACAGGGGGAGACACGTGGAGACAGGGGGAGACGGGGAGACAGGGTACCTGGAACCCGCGCTCCCTGCAGTACTCGATGCAGCACTGCACCGTGAGTTTGGGGAAGGTGGCGCTGAGAGACACGTGGAGACACGTGGAGACAGGGGGAGACACGTGGAGACACGGGGAGACACTGAGAGACAGGGGGAGACACGTGGAGACACAGGGGGAGACACGTGGAGACAGGGTACCTGGTATCCACGCTCCCTGCAGTAGTTGATGCAGCGATGCACCGTGAGTTTGGGGAGAGACACTGAGAGACACGGAGACACTGAGAGACACGTGGAGACACGTGGAGACAGGGGGAGACACGGGGAGACAGGGGGAGACAGGGGGAGACAGGGGGAGACACGGGGAGACAGGGGGAGACAGAGAGACACGTGGAGACACGTGGAGACACGTGGAGACAGGGGGAGACACGTGGAGACAGGGGGAGACACGTGGAGACACGTGGAGACAGGGGGAGACACGTGGAGACACGTGGAGACAGGGGGAGACACGTGGAGACACGTGGAGACACGTGGAGACACGTGGAGACAGGGGGAGACACGTGGAGACGGGGAGACACGTGGAGACACGTGGAGACAGGGGGAGACACGTGGAGACACGTGGAGACAGGGGGAGACAGGGGGAGACAGGGGGAGACACGTGGAGACACGGAGACACTGAGAGGCACGGGGCGACACTGAGAGACTGAGAGACACGTGGAGACAGGGGGAGACAGGGGGAGACACGTGGAGACAGGGGGAGACACTGAGAGACACTGAGAGACACTGAGAGACACAGAGAGACACGTGGAGACCCTGAGAGACACGTGGAGACACGGAGACACTGAGAGACACGTGGAGACACTGAGAGACACTGAGAGACGTGGAGACACGTGGAGACACGTGGAGACACGTGGAGACACTGAGAGACACGTGGAGACACGGAGAGACACGTGGAGACACGTGGAGACACGTGGAGACACGTGGAGATACGTGGAGACACTGAGAGACACGTGGAGACACGGAGAGACACTGAGAGACACTGAGAGACGTGGAGACACGTGGAGTCACCTGTAGACACGTGGAGTCACGTGGAGACACGTGGAGACACTGAGAGACACGTGGAGACAGGCTACCTGGAACCCGTGTTCTCTGCAGTAGTTGATGCAGCGCTGCACCGTGAGCTTGGGGAGAGACACGTGGAGACACGGAGACACTGAGAGACAGGGGGAGACACTGAGAGACAGGGGGAGACACGTGGAGACACGTGGAGACAGGGGGAGACACGTGGAGACACGGAGACACTGAGAGACACGGGGAGACACTGAGAGACAGGGGGGAGACACTGAGAGACACGTGGAGACACTGAGAGACACGGGGAGACACTGAGAGACACGGAGACACTGAGAGACACGTGGAGACACGTGGAGACACGTGGAGACATGTAGAGACACGGGGGGAGACAGGGGGAGACACGTGGAGACAGGCTACCTGGAACCCGTGTTCCCTGCAGTAGTTGATGCAGCGCTGCACCGTGAGCTTGGGGAAGGTGGCGCTGAGTCCAGACAGAATGGGGGGAGACCCTCGGTCCTCGTAGCAGCCCAAGTACCCTGGCACTACTCACACAATGGGGGGGGGTGGGTGGGGGGTGAGTGAGTGGGTGAGGGGGTGAGTGGGTGGGTGAGTGGTGAGTGGGTGAGTGGGTGGGTGAGTGGGTGGGTGAGTGGGTGAGTGGGGGGGTTAGTGGGGGGGGGGGGGGGGGGTGAGTGGGGGGGGTGGGTGAGTGGGTGAGGGGGTGAGTGGGTGGGTGGATGAGTGAGTGAGTGGGTGAGAGGGTGAGTGAGCGAGTGAGTGGGTGAGTGAGTGAGTGGGTGAGTGAGTGGGTGGGTGAGTGAGTGGGTGAGTGGATGAGTGACTGAGTGTGTGGGTGGGTGAGTGAGTGGGTGGGTGAGTGAGCGGGTGAGTGAGCGGGGTGAGTGAGTGAGTGGGGTGGGGTGGGGGGGTGGGTGGGGGTGGTGAGTGAGTGAGTGGCGGGGTGAGTGGGGGGTGAGTGAGTGAGTGGGGTGGGGTGGGGGGGTGGGTGGGGGTGGTGAGTGGGGGGTGGGGGGTGGGGGGGTGAGTGAGTGGCGGGGTGAGTGGGGGGTGAGTGAGTGAGCGGGTGAGTGAGTGAGTGGGGTGGGGTGGGGGGGTGGGTGGGGGTGGTGAATGGGGGGTGGGGGGGTGAGTGGGGGGGGGGTGAGTGGGGGGGGTGGGTGAGTGGTGAGTGAGTAAGTGGGTGAGTGAGTAGGTGAGTGAGTAGGTGAGTGAGTAAGTGGGTGAGTGAGTGGGTGAGTGGGTGGGTGAGTGGGTGAGTGGGTGAGTGGGTGAGTGAGTGGGTGAGTGAGTGGGTGAGTGGGTGAGTGAGTGAGTGAGTGGTGAGTGAGTGAGTGAGTGGGTGAGTGGATGAGTGAGTGAGTGGGTGAGTGGGTGAGTGAGTGAGTGAGTGGGTGAGTGAGTGAGTGGGTGAGTGAGTGGGTGAGTGGGTGAGTGGGTGAGTGAGTGAGTGGGTGAGTGAGTGAGTGGGTGAGTGAGTGACTGAGTGAGTGAGTGGTGAGTGAGTGAGTGGGTGAGTGAGTGAGTGGGTGAGTGAGTGAGTGGGTGAGTGAGTGAGTGAGTGGGTGAGTGGGTGAGTGGTGAGTGAGTGAGTGGGTGAGTGGGTGAGTGGGTGGGTGAGTGAGTGGGTGAGTGGTGAGTGAGTGGGTGAGTGGGTGAGTAGGTGGGTGAGTGAGTGGGTGAGTGAGTGAGTGAGTGAGTGGGTGAGTGAGTGGGTGAGTGAGTGGGTGAGTGAGTGAGTGAGTGAGTGGGTGAGCAGGTGGGTGAGTGAGTGAGTGGGTGGGTGAGTGAGTGGGTGGGTGGGTGTGAGTGAGTGGGTGAGTGAGTGGGTGAAGTGAGTGAGTGGGTGAGTGGGTGATTGTGAGTGGGTGAGTGAGTGAGTGGGTGAGTGAGTGGGTGAGTGAGTGAGTGAGTGAGTGGGTGAGTGAGTGAGTGAGTGAGTGGGTGAGCAGGTGGGTGAGTGAGTGAGTGGGTGGGTGAGTGAGTGGGGTGGGTGAGTGAGTGGGTGAGTGAGTGGGTGAGTGAGTGAGTGGGTGAGTGGGTGATTGTGAGTGGGTGAGTGAGTGAGTGGGTGAGTGAGTGGGTGAGTGAGTGGGTGAGTGATTGAGTGAGTGGTGAGTGAGTGAGTGAGTGGGTGAGTGGATGAGTGAGTGAGTGAGTGGGTGAGTGAGTGGGTGAGTGGGTGAGTGAGTGGGTGAGTGAGTGAGTGGGTGAGTGAGTGAGTGAGTGGGTGAGTGGGTGAGTGGGTGAGTGAGTGAGTGAGTGAGTGAGTGGGTGAGTGAGTGAGTGGTGTGAGTGTGAGTGAGTGAGTGGTGAGTGAGTGAGTGGGTGAGTGGTGAGTGAGTGAGTGGGTGAGTGAGGAGTGAGTGGGGGAGTGAGTGAGTGGGTGAGTGGTGAGTGAGTGAGTGGGTGAGTGGGTGGGTGAGTGAGTGAGTGAGTGGTGAGTGATGTGAGTGGGTGAGTGGGTGAGTGGGTGGGTGAGTGAGTGAGTGAGTGGGTGGTGAGTGAGTGAGTGGGTGAGTGGTGAGTGAGTGGGTGGTGTGAGTGGGTGAGTGAGTGGTGAGTGGGTGGGTGAGTGAGTGGGTGGGTGGAGTGAGTGAGTGGGTGAGTGAGTGAGTGACTGAGTGAGTGAGTGGGTGAGTGTGGTGAGTGAGTGAGTGGGTGAGTGGGGTGAGTGAGTGAGTGGGTGGGTGGGTGAGTGAGTGGGTGAGTGAGTGGGTGAGTGAGTGAGTGGGTGAGTGGGTGATTGTGAGTGGGTGAGTGAGTGAGTGGGTGAGTGAGTGGGTGAGTGAGGTGGGTGAGTGGGTGAGTGAGTGAGTGAGTGGTGAGTGAGTGAGTGAGTGGGTGAGTGGATGAGTGAGTGAGTGAGTGGGTGAGTGAGTGGGGTGAGTGGGTGTGGTGAGTGAGTGAGTGAGTGTGTGAGTGGGTGAGTGAGTGAGTGGGTGAGTGAGTGTGTGAGTGGGTGTGTGAGTGAGTGAGTGGGTGAGTGAGTGTGTGAGTGGGTGAGTGACTGAGTGGGTGAGTGGTGAGTGAGTGGTGTGGGTGAGTGGTGAGGTGAGTGGTGGGTGAGTGAGTGAGTGAGTGGGGGAGTGAGTGAGTGGGTGAGTGGTGAGTGAGTGGGTGAGTGGGTGAGTGGGTGGGTGAGTGAGTGGTGAGTGGTGAGTGAGTGAGTGGGTGAGTGGGTGAGTGGGTGGGTGAGTGAGTGAGTGGGTGAGTGAGTGAGTGGGGTGAGTGAGTGAGTGGGTGGTGGTGAGTGAGTGGGTGGGTGAGTGGGTGAGTGAGTGGGTGAGTGGGTGGGTGAGTGAGTGACTGAGTGAGTGAGTGGTGAGTGAGTGAGTGGGTGAGTGGTGAGTGAGTGAGTGGGTGAGTGAGTGAGTGAGTGGGGGGGAGTGAGTGAGTGGGTGAGTGGTGAGTGAGTGAGTGGGTGAGTGGGTGAGTGGGTGGGTGAGTGAGTGAGTGGTGAGGTGAGTGGAGTGGGTGAGTGGGTGAGTGGGTGGGTGAGTGAGTGACTGAGTGAGTGAGTGGGTGGGTGAGTGATGTGAGTGGGTGAGTGAGTGACTGAGTGAATGAGTGGGTGAGTGGTGAGTGAGTGAGTGGGTGAGTGGGGTGATTGAGTGAGTGGGTGGTGAGTGAGTGTGACGTCATTACTGAGGCACGTGGTGACGTCACAGTAGCGCCACGTGACTCCTCCTCCGTCTCTGCCACGTGACACCACGGGCAGCGCGTCACCGTCCGGGTTGCTGGAAAACAACAACATCAACATCATCAACATCAACAACATCAACAACATCAACATCAACAACATCAACAACATCAACAACATCAACAACAACATCAACAACAACATCAACAACAACATCAACATCAACAACATCAACATCAACAACATCATCAACATCAACAACATCAACAACATCAACATCAACATCATCAACAACATCAACAACATCAACAACATCAACATCAACAACAACATCAACAACAACATCAACAACAACATCAACATCAACAACATCAACAACATCAACAACATCAACAACAACATCAACATCAACAACAACATCAACAACAACATCAACATCAACAACAACATCAACAACATCAACAACAACATCAACAACATCAACAACAACATCAACAATATCACATCAACAACAACATCAACAACAACATCAACACCAACAACATCAACCACAACATCATCAACATCACCATCATCAACAACAACAACATCAACACCAACAACATCAACAACAACATCATCAACAACAACAACAACATCAACAACAACATCAACAACAACAACATCAACAACATCAACAACAACATCAACAACACCAACTGTCCACTCACCAACTGTCACTCACCGGCAGTAATTGTGGGCTCCAAGCCCCTCCCCTCCCCCCCCTGGCCCCTCCCCTCCCCCCCACGTAGCCCCGCCCCCTGGTGACGTCACGCGCCAGGGGAGGCAGGCGGGGCCCGTGCCTCCCTCGCCACTCGCGGCCTGGAAGCCGCGGTAGTCGGCCCCGTTCACCGTGAAGCATTCTGGGTAGGGGGGGGGTGAGTGGGTGAGTGGGTAGGGGGGGGGTGGGGGGAGGGTAAGGGTGGGGGGGTGGGGGGTGGGGGGGGAGGAGGTGGGTGAGTGGGTAGGGGGGGGGTGGGGGGAGGGTAAGGGGTGGGGGGGGGTAAGGGGTGAGTGGGTAGGGGGTAGGGGGGGGAGGTGGGTGAGTGAGTGAGTAGGTAGGGGGGTGGGGGGGGTAAGTGAGTGGGTAGGGGGGGGTGGGGGGGTGGGGGGTGAGTGGGTAGGGGGGTTGGGGGGGGTGGGGGGTGAGTGGGTAGGGGGGGGTGGGGGAGGGTAAGGGGTGGGGGGTCGGGGGTGGGGGGGGGGGAGGAGGTGAGTGAGTGAGTGAGTAGGTAGGGGGGGTGGGGGGGGTAAGTGAGTGGGTAGGGGGGGTGGGGGGGGTGGGGGGGTGAGTGGGTAGGGGGTTGGGGGGGGTGGGGGGTGAGTGGGTAGGGGGGGGGTGGGGGGGAGGGTAAGGGGGTGGGGGGGTCGGGGGTGGGGGGGGGAGGAGGTGAGTGAGTGAGTGAGTAGGTAGGGGGGTGGGGGGGGTGGGGGGTGAGTGGGTAGGGGGGTGGGGGGGTGGGGGGTGAGTGGGTAGGGGGGGGTGGGGGGAGGGTAAGGGGTGGGGGGGTCGGGGGTGGGGGGGGAGGAGGTGGGTGAGTGAGTGAGTAGGTAGGGGGGTGGGGGGGGTGAGTGAGTGGGTAGGGGGGGTGGGGGGGGTGGGGGGTGGAGTGGGTAGGGGGGGTGGGGGGGGGTGGGGGGGTGGGGGGTGAGTGGGTAGGGGGGGGGTGGGGGGAGGGTAAGGGGTGGGGGGGTCGGGGGTGGGGGGGGGAGGAGGTGGGTGAGTGAGTGAGTAGGTAGGGGGGGTGGCGGGGGTGGGGGGTGAGTGGGTAGGGGGGGGGGGGTAAGGGGTGGGGGGGGAGGAGGTGGGTGGGTGAGTGAGTGAATAGGTAGGGGGGTGGGGGGGGTGGGGGGTGAGTGAGTGGGTAGGGGGGGTGTGGGGGTGGGGGGTGAGTGGGTAGGGGGGGGGGTGGGGGTTGGGGGAGGGTAAGGGGTGGGGGGGTCGGGGGTGGGGGGGGGAGGAGGTGGGTGAGTGAATGAGTAGGTAGGGGGGGGTAGGGGGGGGTGGGGGGGTGAGTGGGTAGGGGGGGGGTGGGGGGAGGGTAGGGGGTGGGGGGGGGGTAGGGGGTGGGGGGGGTGAGTGAGTGAATAGGTAGGGGGGTGGGGGGTTGAGTGGGTAGGGGGGGGTGGGGGGGTGGGGGGTGGGGTGAGTGGGTGGGGGGGGGGTGGGTGAGTGGGGTAGGGGGGGTGGGGGGGTGGGGTGAGTGAGTGGGTAGGGGGCTGGGGGGGGTGGGTAGGTGGGTGGGGGGTCGATGGGTAGATGGGCGGGTGAGTAGGTGGGGGGGTTGGTGGGTGGGTAGGTGAGGTGGTGGGTGGGTAGGTAGGGGGGGTGGGTGGTAGGAGGGGGGGGGGTAGGTGGGTGAGTGAGTGAGTGGGAGATTGGGTGGGTAGGTGGGGGGGGTGGGTAGGTGGGTGGGGTGGGTGGGGGGGGTGGGTATGTGGGTGGGAGGGGGGTCGAGTGGGTAGGTGAGTAGGTGGGTGGGTAGGTGAGTAGGTGGGGGGGTGGGTGGGGGGGTAGGTGGGTGGGGGAGTTTGGGTGTTAGAAGCACCACCACCACCACCACTACAGCTGTAGTAGTAGTGGTGATGGTGGTGATGGTGGTGGTGGTGGGACCTCTACAGCTGGAGGCGACAGCGACAGCTGCTGAAGCTGTCAAACTAGTTCAGCTGCATAGCGACTGGGCCACCACCACAACAACAACCACCACCACCATCACCACCACCATCACCACCATCACTACCACCATCACTACCACCATCACTACCACCATCACTACCACCATCACCACCACCTCTACCACCATAACAACAACAGAAGGCACAGACAAATATTATCTCTGTAGACTCGACAGCTGTGGAGGGCGAATGCCCTGATAGACACACAGACACACACACACAGACACACACACACACACACACAGACACACACACACAGACACACACACACAGACACACACACAGACACACACACATAGACACACACACAGACACACACACACACAGACACACACACACAGACACACACACAGACACACACACACAGACACACACACACAGACACACACACACACAGACACACACACACAGAGACACACACACACAGACACACACACAGACACACACACACAGACACACACACACACACAGACACACAGAGAGACACACACACAGAGACACACACACACAGACACACACACACAACAACAACAACCGCCATTCGCCACTAAGTGGCGGTGACGTCACCACGACGCTTGTGCCAGGCCAAGTGCACCTTGAGGCCACGTGAAGTGTCGAACGCCCGCTGGCAGGAGGTCACGGGGCAGACCAGCAGGTGCCACGGGTCGACTGCTGTGCCAGGCTAGGTGCAGGAGGATGAAGGTCACGGGGCAGACCCAGCAGGTTCCATGGGTTGAGATGAGTGGCTGATGCACCACCTGTGCCCCCTACTGTGCCAACTTGCTGTGCTTTAGCCACCCGGCGCTCCGCTCGTTGTTGTGAGCGTCGCTTCTCCGCCCTCCGTTGTTGTTGGAGGGCGACTGCCTCCAACTGCCCAGTAGCGTCCTTCACGAGCCTCCTCCACTGAGGCCGATCTTGACACCGCTGGTACCAGTCATCGGCAAGTCCACTCAGCTCCACGTCCTCCTGTACCACACCACTCCATCTCTTCTCTAGCCAGTGCCGCGCCCGTTTAGCCCCCTCGATCCGGCCGAACAAAAGCTGTTTAGGCATGCGGTGGCTGGGCATGCGGGCTACATGACCCAGCCAACGCAGCCTTGCCTGCCGGAGGAGCTCACCGATCGGGACTTTGCCCAGATCTTTCAAGGACTTGTGAGCTCCTCACACAATCCAGCCTGCAGGTTAAACCCAGGATGGATCGTAGGCAGGCCAGCCTAAATGTTTTCTAACCGGCGAAGATGCTCCATTAGGGGGGTCCACGTTTCCGCAAGCGTAGAGCAGGGAGGGAATGACTGTGGCCGAGAAGACCTGAAGCTTCGCGCGGAGCTACAGACCAGGTAGCTTCCACACAGCGTTTACGCAACCGATGAAAAGATAATGCCGCTCGACTGATTTGGAGTGAGACCTCTGCTGTTAAACCGGAGCCGGTCATGAGCACACTGCCCAGGTATGGGAAACTCTCCACTCTCTCCACAACTGCCCCATCACCGATTTGGAGTTGTGGGGGTGGAGTGTCCGATGGTACAAAATACCCAGGCAGGTGCTTAGTTTTGGTGGGGCTGATGGTAAGGCCCCACCTCTTAGTGGCACGCTCCAGTCTCAGCAGCAGCGTCTCCAACTCATCCTCTGAGTGAGCAGCAATTACCAGATCATCGGCATACATAACGTGGTTGAGCAATAGGGAGCCTTCCCTTGATCGCACCCGGGCGTCGATCAGCCTCCCATTATATCTGTACCAAATGGAAATTCCCCCGGTACAGCTATTGAAGGCTTCACGAACTACGCAGTCGAAATAGATGTTAAATAATGTGGGAGCCAGAGGACATCCCTGTGGCACCCCAAGGTGTACAGGGAAAGGCTCTGACTCCCGGCCACGTAGTTTAACCCGGGCCCGCTCACCATCATGAAGGTCCTTAATGATCGTGAGCAGAGGGTCAGGGACTCCGGAAAGCACGAAGAACAACCCAGAGCCCAGGCCTACTGATGCTGTCATAAGCCTTGACCAGGTCAATGAAGCAGAGATGGAGGTCTTGTTGGAATTCCCTACACCTCTGCTGTAGCAGACGGACAGAAAATATGGCATCTGTGCAGGACCGCCCTTTCCTGAAACCGCATTGGGGCTCCGCAA
>NW_027621304.1:20000-48101 GCF_964198595.1 Lampetra fluviatilis | reverse complement strand
CACCCACTCACCCACCCCCCACCCACTCACTCACCCACCCCCCACCCACCCACTCACCCACCCACCCACCCACTCACTCACCCACCCCCCACCCACTCACCCACCCACTCACCCACCCACTCACCCACCCACTCACCCACCCACTCACCCACCCACTCACCCACCCACCCACCCACTCACTCACCCACCCCCCCACCCACTCACCCACCCACTCACCCACCCACTCACCCACCCACTCACCCACCCACTCACCCACCCACTCACCCACCCACTCACCCACCCACCCCCCACCCACTCACCCACCCCCCACCCACTCACTCACCCACCCCCCACCCACCCACTCACCCACCCACCCACCCACTCACTCACCCACCCCCCACCCACTCACCCACCCACTCACCCACCCACTCACCCACCCACTCACCCACCCACTCACCCACCCACCCACCCACTCACTCACCCACCCCCCACCCACTCACCCACCCACTCACCCACCCACTCACCCACCCACTCACCCACCCACCCCCCACCCACTCACCCACCCACTCACCCACCCACTCACCCACCCACTCACCCACCCACCCCCCACCCACTCACCCACCCCCCACCCACTCACTCACCCACCCCCCACCCACCCACTCACCCACCCACCCACCCACTCACTCACCCACCCCCCACCCACTCACCCACCCACTCACCCACCCACTCACCCACCCCCCCACCCACTCACCCACCCACCCACCCACCCACCCACCCACCCACCCACCCACCCACCCACCCACCCACCACCCACTCCCCCACACCCCCAAAGGTTTTGCAATCCACTTTCCCGGACAGCCAATCAGATTGCGAGTTCCGCGGTCACGTGACACCCAGCCGGATGGCCGTTGTTCTCTCTCCGTGTGTCTCTCCGTGAGTGTCTCTCTGTGTGTGTGTGTCTGTGTGTCTGTGTGTGTGTGTCTGTGTGTGTGTGTGTCTGTGTGTGTGTGTGTCTGTGTGTGTGTGTCTCTCTCTGTGTGTGTCTCTGTGTGTGTGTGTGTGTCTCTGTGTGTGTGTGTGTGTCTGTGTGTGTGTCTGTGTATGTCTGTGTGTGTGTGTCTGTGTGTCTGTGTGTGTGTCTGTGTGTGTGTGTGTCTGTGTGTGTCTGTGTGTGTGTCTGTGTGTGTGTGTCTGTGTGTGTGTCTGTGTGTGTCTGTGTGTGTGTGTCTGTGTGTGTGTGTGTGTCTGTGTGTGTGTCTGTGTGTGTGTGTCTGTGTGTGTGTGTGTGTCTGTGTGTGTGTCTGTGTGTGTCTGTGTATTTGTGTCTGTGTGTGTGTGTGTGTCTGTGTGTGTGTCTGTGTGTGTGTCTGTGTGTGTGTGTGTCTGTGTGTGTCTGTGTGTGTGTGTGTGTCTTTGTGTGTCTGTGTGTGTGTCTGTTTCTGTGTCTGTGTGTGTGTGTGTCTGTGTGTGTGTGTCTGTGTGTGTATGTGTGTGTGTCTGTGTCTGTGTGTGTGTCTGTGTGTGTGTCTGTGTGTGTGTCTGTGTCTGTGTGTGTGTGTGTGTCTGTGTCTGTGTCTCTGTGTGTGTGTGTGTGTGTCTCTGTGTGTGTGTGTCTGTGTGTGTGTGTGTCTCTGTGTGTGTGTGTCTGTGTGTGTGTGTGTCTCTGTGTGTCTGTGTGTGTGTGTCTGTGTGTGTGTGTGTGTCTGTGTGTGTGTGTGTGTCTCTGTGTCTCTCTCTGTGTGTCTCTGTGTGTCTCTGTGTGTGTGTCTCTGTGTGTGTGTCTGTGTGTCTGTGTGTGTGTCTGTGTGTGTGTGTGTGTCTGTGTCTCTCTCTGTGTGTCTGTGTGTCTGTGTGTGTGTGTCTGTGTGTGTCTGTGTGTGTCTGTGTGTGTCTCTGTGTGTGTGTGTCTGTGTGTGTGTCTGTGTGTGTGTCTGTGTGTGTCTCTGTGTGTGTGTGTCTGTGTGTGTGTCTGTGTGTCTCTCTGTCTGTGTCTGTGTGTGTGTGTGTGTCTGTGTGTGTGTGTGTGTGTCTGTGTGTGTGTCTGTGTGTGTGTCTGTGTGTGTGTGTGTCTCTGTGTCTCTCTCTGTGTGTCTCTGTGTGTCTGTGTGTGTCTGTGTGTCTCTGTGTGTGTGTGTCTGTGTGTGTCTGTGTGTGTCTCTGTGTGTGTGTGTGTCTGTGTGTGTCTCTCTGTGTGTCTCTGTGTGTGTGTGTCTGTGTGTGTGTGTCTGTGTGTGTGTGTGTCTGTGTGTCTCTGTGTCTGTGTGTCTCTGTGTGTGTCTGTGTGTGTGTGTGTCTCTGTGTCTGTGTGTGTCTGTGTGTCTCTGTGTGTGTCTGTGTGTGTGTGTGTCTGTGTGTCTCTGTGTGTGTCTGTGTGTGTGTGTGTCTCTGTGTCTGTGTGTGTCTGTGTGTCTCTGTGTGTGTCTGTGTGTGTGTGTGTCTCTGTGTCTCTGTGTGTGTGTCTCTGTGTGTGTCTGTGTGTGTGTGTGTCTCTGTGTCTGTGTGTGTCTGTGTGTGTCTGTGTGTGTGTGTCTGTGTCTGTGTGTGTCTGTGTGTGTGTGTGTCTCTGTGTCTGTGTGTGTCTGTCTGTGTGTGTGTGTCTGTGTGTGTTTGTGTGTGTCTCTGTGTGTGTGTCTCTGTGTGTGTGTGTGTCTGTCTGTGTGTGTGTGTGTCTGTGTGTGTGTCTGTGTGTGTGTCTGTGTGTGTGTCTGTGTGTGTATCTGTGTATGTGTCTCTGTGTGTGCGTCTTGTTGTGCAGGACCACTTCAGTTTCGCGTCGCGAGGCTCCGAGTCCCAAGATGAGGAGGGTGAGAAGCTCCCACTCACTGTACACGCACTGTACACTCACTGTACATACACTACACACAGTGTACATACACTGTACGCACACAAACTGTACACGCCAGCACACTGTACACGAACACACTGTACACACCAGCACACTGTACAACAACACACCATACACACACTGTACACACCCACACACTGTACACATGCACTGTACACACCCACACACTGTACACACCCACCCACTGTACACACCCACACACTGTACACACCCACACACTGTAGACACCCACCCACTGTACACACCCACCCACTGTACACATCCACACACTGTACACACCCACCCACTGTACACACCCACACACTGTACACACCCACACACTGTACACACCCACCCACTGTACACACCCACCCACTGTACACATCCACACACTGTACACACCCACCCACTGTACACACCCACCCACTGTACACACCCACACACTGTACACACCCACCCACTGTACACACCCACCCACTGTACACACCCACACACTGTACACACCCACACACTGTACACACCCACACACTGCACACACGCACTGTACACACCCACACACTGTACACACCCACCCACTGTACACACCCACCCACTGTACACACCCACACACTGTACACACCCACCCACTGTACACACCCACACACTGTACACACCCACACACTGTACACACCCACACACTGTACACACCCACACACTGTACACACCCACACACTGTACACACGCACTGTACACACCCGCACACTGTACACACCCACCCACTGTACACACCCACCCACTGTACACACCCACACACTGTACACACCCACACACTGTACACACGCACTGTACACACCCACACTGTACACACGCACCCACTGTACACACCCACCCACTGTACACACCCACCCACTGTACACACCCACCCACTGTACACACCCACACACTGTACACACCCACACACTGTACACACCCACACACTGTACACACGCACTGTACACACCCACACTGTACACACCCACCCACTGTACACACCCACCCACTGTACACACCCACCCACTGTACACACCCACACACTGTACACACCCACACACTGTACACACCCACACACTGTACACACCCACACACTGTACACACCCACACACTGTACACACCCACCCACTGCACACACACACCCACTGTACACACCCACACACTGTACACACCCACACACTGTACACACCCACACACTGTACACACCCACACACTGTACACACCCACACACTGTACACACCCACACACCCACACACTGTACACACCCACCCACTGTACACACCCACCCACTGCACACACACACCCACTGTACACACCCACCCACTGTACACACCCACACACTGTACACACGCACTGTACACACCCACCCACTGTACACACGCACTGTAACACCCACCCACTGTACACACCCACCCACTGTACACACCCACACACTGTACGCACACACACTGTACACACGCACTGTACACACCCACACACTGTACACACCCACACACTGTACACACGCACTGTACACACCCACACACTGTACACACGCACTGTACACACCCACACACTGTACACCCCCACACACTGTACACACCCACACACTGTACAACCCACACACCGCACACACGCACTGTACACACCCACACACTGTACACACGCACTGTACACACCAACACACTGTACACACCCACACACTGTACACACCCACACACTGTACACACCCACACACTGTACACACCCACACACTGTACACACGCACTGTACACACCCACACACTGCACACACGCACTGTACACACCCACACACTGTACACACCCACACACTGTACACACCCACACACTGTACACACCCACACACTGTACACACCCACACACTGCACACATGCACTGTACACACCCACACTGTATACACGCACTGTACACACCCACACACTGTACACACCCACACACTGTACACACCGACACACTGTACACACCCACACACTGTACACACGCACTGTACACACCCACACACTGTACACACGCACTGTACACATCCACACACTGTACACACCCACACACTGTACACACCAACACACTGTACACACGCACTGTACACACCCACACACTGTACACACGCACTGTACACACCCACACACCGCACACACCCACACACTGTACACACGCACTGTACACACCCACACACTGGACACACGCACTGTACACACCCACACACTGTACACACCCACACACTGTACACACCCACACACTGTACACACCCACGCACTGCACACACGCACTGTACACACCCACGCACTGCACACACCCACACACTTACACACCCACACACTGTACACACCCACACACTGCACACACCCACACACTGTACACACGCACTGTACACACCCACACACTGTACACACCCACACACTGCACACACCCACACACTGTACACACGCACTGTACACACCCACACACTGTACACACGCACTGTACACACCCACAAACTGTACACACGCACTGTACACACCCACACACTGTACACACGCACTGTACACACCCACACACTGTACACACGCACTGTACACACCCACACACTTACACACCCACACACTGTACACACCCACACACTGCACACACCCACACACTGTACACACGCACTGTACACACCCACACACTGTACACACGCACTGTACACACCCACAAACTGTACACACGCACTGTACACACCCACACACTTACACACCCACACACTGTACACACCCACACACTGCACACACCCACACACTGTACACACGCACTGTACACACCCACACACTGTACACACGCACTGTACACACCCACACACTGTACACACCCACACACTGCACACACCCACACACTGTACACACGCACTGTACACACCCACACACTGTACACACGCACTGTACACACCCACACACTGTACACACGCACTGTACACACCCACACACTGTACACACCCACACTGAACCAAAGCCACTCTACTCACCATCTCCCTCTCTCTCTCATCGTGAACTCTCTCTTATCTCTCCCCTCTCTCTCTCATCGTGAACTCTCCCTTATCTCTCCCCTCTCTCTCTCTCATCGTGAACTCTCCCTTATCTCTCCCCTCTCTCTCTCTCTCATCGTGAACTCTCCCTTATCTCTCCCCTCTCTCTCTCTCTCATCGTGAACTCTCCCTTATCTCTCCCCTCTCTCTCTCATCGTGAACTCTCCCTTATCTCTCCCCTCTCTCTCTCATCGTGAACTCTCCCTTATCTCTCCCCTCTCTCTATCATCGTGAACTCTCCCTTATCTCTCCCCTCTCTCTCTCTCTCATCGTGAACTCTCCCTTATCTCTCCCCTCTCTCTCTCATCGTGAACTCTCTCTTATCTCTCCCCTCCCTCTCTCTCTCTCATCGTGAACTCTCCCTTATCTCTCCCCTCCCTCTCTCTCTCATCGTGAACTCTCCCTTATCTCTCCCCTCTCTCTCTCTCTCTCTCATCGTGAACTCTCTCTTAACTCTCCCCTCCCTCTCTCTCTCATCGTGAACTCTCCCTTATCTCTCCCCTCTCTCTCTCTCTCATCGTGAACTCTCCCTTATCTCTCCCCTCCCTCTCTCTCTCATCGTGAACTCTCCCTTATCTCTCCCCTCTCTCTCTCTCTCATCGTGAACTCTCCCTTATCTCTCCCTTCTCTCTCTCATCGTGAACTCTCCCTTATCTTTCCCCTCCCTCTCTCTCTCTCATCGTGAACTCTCCCTTATCTCTCCCCTCTCTCTCTCTCTCTCATCGTGAACTCTCCCTTATCTCTCCCCTCTCTCTCTCTCTCATCGTGAACTCTCTCTTATCTCTCCCCTCCCTCTCTCTCTCATCGTGAACTCTCCCTTATCTCTCCCCTCCCTCTCTCTCTCTCATCGTGAACTCTCCCTTATCTCTCCCCTCTCTCTCTCTCTCTCTCATCGTGAACTCTCCCTTATCTCTCCCCTCTCTCTTTCATCGTGAACTCTCCCTTATCTCTCCCCTCTCTCTCTCTCTCTCTCATCGTGAACTCTCCCTTATCTCTCTCCTCCCTCTCTCTCTCTCATCGTGAACTCTCCCTTATCTCTCCCCTCCCTCTCTCTCTCTCATCGTGAACTCTCCCTTATCTCTCCCCTCTCTCTCTCATCGTGAACTCTCCCTTATCTCTCCCCTCTCTCTCTCTCTCATCGTGAACTCTCCCTTATCTCTCTCCTCCCTCTCTCTCTCTCATCGTGAACTCTCCCTTATCTCTCCCCTCTCTCTCTCTCTCTCTCATCGTGAACTCTCCCTTATCTCTCCCCTCCCTCTCTCTCTCATCGTGAACTCTCCCTTATCTCTCCCCTCTCTCTCTCTCTCATCGTGAACTCTCCCTTATCTCTCCCCTCCCTCTCTCTCTCATCGTGAACTCTCCCTTATCTCTCCCCTCTCTCTCTCTCTCATCGTGAACTCTCTCTTATCTCTCCCCTCCCTCTCTCTCTCATCGTGAACTCTCCTTTATCTCTCCCCTCTCCCTCTCTCTCTCATCGTGAACTCTCCCTTATCTCTCCCCTCTCTCTCTCATCGTGAACTCTCCCTTATCTCTCCCCTCTCTCTCTCTCTCATCGTGAACTCTCCCTTATCTCTCCCCTCCCTCTCTCTCTCATCGTGAACTCTCCCTTATCTCTCCCCTCTCTCTCTCTCTCATCGTGAACTCTCCCTTATCTCTCCCCTCTCTCTCTCTCTCATCGTGAACTCTCCCTTATCTCTCCCCTCTCTCTCTCATCGTGAACTCTCCCTTATCTCTCCCCTCTCTCTCTCTCTCATCGTGAACTCTCCCTTATCTCTCCCCTCTCTCTCTCATCGTGAACTCTCTCTTATCTCTCCCCTCCCTCTCTCTCTCTCATCGTGAACTCTCCCTTATCTCTCCCCTCCCTCTCTCTCTCATCGTGAACTCTCTCTTAACTCTCCCCTCCCTCTCTCTCTCTCATCGTGAACTCTCCCTTATCTCTCCCCTCCCTCTCTCTCTCTCATCGTGAACTCTCTCTTATCTCTCCCCTCCCTCTCTCTCATCGTGAACTCTCCCTTATCTCTCCCCTCTCTCTCTCTCTCTCTCATCGTGAACTCTCTCTTAACTCTCCCCTCCCTCTCTCTCTCATCGTGAACTCTCCCTTATCTCTCCCCTCCCTCTCTCTCTCATCGTGAACTCTCCCTTATCTCTCCCCTCCCTCTCTCTCTCACCGTGAGCTCTCCCTTATCTCTCCTCTCCCTCTCTCTCATCGTGAACTCTCTCTTATCTCTCCCCTCTCCCTCTCTTTCATCGTGAACTCTCTCTTATCTCTCCCCTCCCTCTCTCTCATCGTGAACTCTCTCTTATCTCTCCCCTCTCTCTCTTTCTCACCGTGAACTCTCCCTTATCTCTCTCTTAACTCTCCCGAATCTCTATCCCCTCTCTCTCCCCTCTCTCTCATCGTGAACTCTCCCTTATCTCTCCCCTCCCTCTCTCTCTTTCTCACCGTGAACTCTCCCTTATCTCTCTCTTAACTCTCCCTAATCTCTCTCATCGTGAACTCTCCCTTATCTCTCCCTAATCTCTCTCCCCGCTCTCTCTCTCTCTCTCATCGTGAACTCTCCCCTATCTCTCCCTTATCTCTCCCCCCTCTCTCTCTCTCTCATCGTGAACTCTCTCTTATCTCTCCCCTCCCTCTCTCTCATCGTGAACTCTCTCTTATCTCTCCCCTCTCTCTCTTTCTCACCGTGAACTCTCCCTTATCTCTCTCTTAACTCTCCCGAATCTCTATCCCCTCTCTCTCCCCTCTCTCTCATCGTGAACTCTCCCTTATCTCTCCCCTCCCTCTCTCTCTTTCTCACCGTGAACTCTCCCTTATCTCTCTCTTAACTCTCCCTAATCTCTCTCATCGTGAACTCTCCCTTATCTCTCCCTAATCTCTCTCCCCGCTCTCTCTCTCTCTCTCATCGTGAACTCTCCCTTAACTCTCCCTAATCTCTCTCCCCTCTCTCCCCTCTCTCTCTCTCTCATCGTGAACTCTCCCTTATCTCTCCCTAATCTCTCTCCCCTCTCTCTCCCTCTCTCTCTCATCGTGAACTCTCCCTTATCTCTCCCCTCCCTCTCTCTCTCACCGTGAACTCTCTCTTATCTCTCCCCTCTCTCTCTCTCTCTCATCGTGAACTCTCCCTTAACTCTCCCTAATCTCTCTCCCCGCTCTCCCCGCTCTCTCTCTCTCTCTCATCGTGAACTCTCCCTTATCTCTCCCTTATCTCTCCCCCCTCTCTCTCCTCCCTCTCTCTCTCATCGTGAACTCTCCCTTATCTCTCCCTTATCTCTCCCCCCTCTCTCTCCTCCCTCTCTCTCTCATCGTGAACTCTCCCTTATCTCTCCCTTATCTCTCCCCCCTCTCTCTCCTCCCTCTCTCTCTCATCGTGAACTCTCCCTTATCTCTCTCTTATCTCTCCCCTCTCTCTCTCATCGTGAACTCTCCCTTAACTCTCCCTTATCTCTCCCTAATCTCTCTCTCATCGTGAACTCTCCCTTATCTCTCCCTTAACTCTCCCTAATCTCTCTCCCCGCTCTCTCCCTCTCATCGTGAACTTTCCCTTATCTCTCCCTAATCTCTCTCCCCGCTCTCTCTCTCTCATCGTGAACTCTCCCTTAACTCTCCCTAATCTCTCTCCCCTCTCTCCCCTCCCTCTCTCTCTCATCGTGAACTCTCCCTTAACTCTCCCTAATCTCTCTCCCCTCTCTCCCCTCTCTCTCTCATCGTGAACTCTCCCTTAACTCTCCCTTATCTCTCTCCCCGCTCTCTCCCTCTCTCTCTCATCGTGAACTCTCCCTTATCTCTCTCTTAACTCTCCCTTATCTCTCCCTAATCTCTCTCCCCGCTCTCTCCCTCTCTCTCTCATCGTGAACTCTCTCTTAACTCTCCCTTAACTCTCCCTAATCTCTCTCCCCTCTCTCTCCCTCCCTCCCTCTCTCATCGTGAACTCTCCCTTAACTCTCCCTAATCTCTCCCCCGCTCCCTCTCTCTCTCATCGTGAATTCTCCCTTATCTCTCTCTTAACTCTCCCTAATCTCTCCCCCCTCTCTCCCCTCCCTCTCTCTCTCATCGTGAACTCTCCCTTAACTCTCCCTTATCTCTCCCTAATCTCTCTCCCCGCTCTCTCCCTCTCTCTCTCATCGTGAACTCTCCCTTAACTCTCCCTTAACTCTCCCTAATCTCTCTCCCCTCTCTCTCCCTCTCTCTCTCATCGTGAATTCTCCCTTAACTCTCCCTTATCTCTCCCTAATCTCTCCCCCCTCTCTCCCCTCCCTCTCTCTCTCATCGTGAACTCTCCCTTAACTCTCCCTAATCTCTCTCCCCTCCCTCTCTCTCTCATCGTGAACTCTCCCTTAACTCTCCCTAATCTCTCTCCCCTCTCTCCTCTCTCTCTCATCGTGAACTCTCCCTTATCTCTCTCTTAACTCTCCCTAATCTCTCCCCCCTCTCTCCCCTCCCTCTCTCTCTCATCGTGAACTCTCTCTTAACTCTCCCTTATCTCTCCCTAATCTCTCCCCGCTCTCTCCCTCTCTCTCTCATCGTGAACTCTCCCTTAACTCTCCCTAATCTCTCTCCCCTCTCTCTCCCTCCCTCTCTCTCTCATCGTGAACTCTCCCTTATCTCTCCCTAATCTCTCTCCCCTCTCTCCCCTCTCTCATCGTGAACTCTCCCTTAACTCTCCCTTAACTCTCCCTAATCTCTCTCCCCGCTCTCCCTCTCTGTGTGTGTCTGTGAGTAGCTATCAGTCTGAGTGAGTCCAGAACCGGCTCGGAGAGTGACAGCTTGCAATCCGCTGTGTCAGAGGTGAGCGTGTGATCACCCGCTCACTCACTCGCTCGCTCGCTCGCCCACTCACTCACTCAGTCATCCACTCAGTCACACAGCCACTCACTCAGTCAATCATTCACTAAGTCACTCACTCACTCACCCACTCACTCACTCACTCACTCACCCACTCACTCACCCACCCACCCACTCACCCACTCACCCACCCACTCACTCACCCACCCACCCACCCACTCACCCACTCACCCACCCACCCACCCACTCACTCACTCACTCACCCCCACCCACCCACCCACTCACCCACCCACTCACTCACCCACCCACTCACTCACTCACCCACCCACTCACCCACCCACTCACTCACTCACCCACCCACTCACTCACCCACCCACCCACTCACTCACTCACCCACTCCACTCACCCACCCACTCACTCACCCACCCACCCACTCACCCATCACACCCACCCACTCACTCACCCACCCACTCACCCACCCACCCACTTCACCCACCCACCCACTCACCCACTCACCCACCCACTCACCCACTCACCCACCCACTCACCCACCCACTCACCCACCCACCCACTCACCCACCCACCCACCCACCCACCCACTCACCCACCCACCCACCCACTCACCCACCCACCCACTCACCCACTCACCCACCCACTCACCCACCCACCCACCCACCCACTCACTCACCCACCCACTCACCCACACCACCCACCACTCACCCACTCACCCACCCACCCACTCACTCACTCACCACCCACCCACTCACTCACCCACTCACCCACCCACCACCCACTCACTCACCACCCACCCACCCACCCACTCACTCACCCACTCACCCACCCACCCACCACCCACCCACACTCACCCACCCACCCACTCACTCACCCACCCACCCACTCACTCACCCACTCACCCACCCACCCACTCACTCACACACCCACTCACCCACTCACTCACCCACCCACCCACTCACCCACCCCCCACTCACCCACTCACCCACCCACCCACCCACCCACCCACCCACTCCCCACCCACTCACCACCACCCACTCCACCACCACCACTCACCCACCCACTCACCCACTCACCCACCCACCACCCACTCACCCACCCACTCCACCCACTCACTCACCCACCCACTCACCCACTCACCCCACTCACCCACCCACCCACCCACTCACCCACCCACTCACCCACTCACTCACCCACCCACTCACCCACCACTCACTCACCCACCCACTCCACTCACCCACCCACTCACCCACCCACCCACCCACCCACCCACCCACCCACTCACCCACCCACCCACTCACTCACCCACTCACCCACTCACTCACTCACTCACCCACCCACCCACCCACTCACCCACCCACTCACCCACTCACCCACCCACCCACCCACCCACTCACCCACCCACTCACCCACTCACTCACCCACCCACCCACCCACCACCACTCACCACTCACCCACCCACCACCCACCCACTCCACTCACTCACCCACCCACCCACCCACTCACCACCCACCCACCCACCCACTCACTCACCCACCCACACACCCACCCACTCACTCACCCACCCACCCACCCACCCACTCACTCACCCACCCACCCACCCACCCACTCACTCACCCACCCACCCACTCACCCACTCACCCACCCACTCACTCACCCACCCACCCACCCACTCACCCACTCACCCACCCACCCACCCACTCACCCACCCACCCACCCACCCACCCACTCACCCACCACCCACCCACCCACCCACCCACTCACCCACCCACCACTCACCCACCCACTCACCCACCCACCCACTCACCCACCCACCTCACCCACCCACCCACCCACCCACTCCACCCACTCACCCACCCACTCACCCACCCACCCACCCACCCACTCACCCACCCACCCACCCACCCACCCACCACCACTCACCCACCCACTCACCCACCCACCCACTCACCCACCCACTCACCCACCCACTCACCCACCCACCCACTCACCCACCCACCCACCCACTCACCCACCCACCCACCCACTCACCCACCCACCCACCCACCCACTCACCCACCCACCCACCCACCACCCACACCCACCCACTCACCCCCACCCACTCACCCACTCACCCACTCACCCACCCACCCACCCACCCACCCACCCACTCACTCACCACCCACTCACCCACCCACCCACCCACCCACTCACCACCACCCACCCACTCACCACTCACCCACTCACCCACTCCACCCACTCACTCACTCACTCACCCACCCACCCACCCACTCACCCACCCACCCACTCACTCACCCACTCACCCACCCACTCACTCACCCACCCACCCACCCACTCACCCACTCACTCACCCACCCACTCACCCACCCACCCACCACTCACCCACCCACTCACCACCACCCACTCACCCACCCACCCACCCACCCACTCACTCACCCACCCACTCACCCACCCACCCACTCACCCACCCACTCACCCACTCCACTCCCCACCCACTCACCCACCCACCCACCCACCCACCCACTCACCCACCCACCCACCCACCCCACCCACTCACCCACCCACTCACCCACCCACCTCACCCACCACTCACCACCACCCACCCACTCCACCCACCACCCACTCACCCACCCACCCACCCACCACCCACTCACCCACCCACCACCACTCACCCACCCACTCACCCACCCACTCACCCACCACCTCACCCACCCACTCACCCACCCACTCACCCACCCACACCACCCACTCACCCACCCACTCACCCACCCACCACCACCCACACCACCCACACCACTCACCCACCCACTCACCCACCCACCCACCCACCCACCACCCACCCACCACCCACCCACCCACACCACACCACCCACCCACCCACCCACCCACTCACCACCCACCCACCCACCCACCCACTCACCCACTCACCCACCCACGCACCACCCACTCACCCACCCACTCACCCACCCACTCACCCACTCACCCACCCACTCACCCACCCACCCACTCACCCACCCACCCACCCACCCACTCACCCACCCACCCACTCACCCACTCACCCACCCACTCACCCACCCACTCACCCACCCACCCACCCACTCACCCACCCACTCACCCACTCACCCACCCACCCACCCACCACCCACTCACCCACCCACTCACCCACCCACTCACCCACCCACTCACCCACCCACCCACCCACTCACCCACCCACTCACCCACCCACTCACCCACCCACTCACCCACCCACTCACCCACCCACTCACCCACTCACCCACCCACTCACCCACCCACTCACCCACCCACTCACCCACCCACTCACCCACTCACCCACCCACTCACCCACCCACCCACTCACCCACCCACCCACCCACCCACTCACCCACCCACTCACCCACCCACCCACCCACCCACCCACCCACCCACTCACCCACCCACCCACCCACCCACTCACCCACCACCCACTCACCCACCCACCCACCCACTCACCCACCCACACCCACTCACCCACCCACTCACCCACCCACCCACTCACCCACCCACCCACTCACTCACCCACCCACCCACCCACTCACCCACCCACCCACCCACCCACTCCACCCACTCACCCACCCACTCACCCACTCACCCACCCACCCACCCACCCACCCACTCACCCACCCACTCACCCACCCACCCACTCACCCACTCACCCACCCACCCACCCACCCACCCACTCACCCACTCACCCACCCACCCACCCACTCACCCACCCCACCCACTCACTCACCCACCCACCCACCCACTCACTCACCCACCCACCCACTCACCCACCCACCCACTCACCTCACCCACCCACCCACTCACCCACCCACCCACTCACCCACCCACTCACCCACCCACCCACCCACCCACTCACCCACTCACCCACTCACCCACCCACTCACCCACCCACCCACTCACCCACCCACCCACCCACTCACCCACCCACTCACTCACCCACCCACCCACTCACCCACCCACCCACTCACCCACCCACTCACCCACCCACCCACCCACTCACCCACCCCACCCACTCACCCACCCACCCACCCACCCACTCACCCACCCACCCACCCACCCACCCCCACCCACTCACCCACTCACCCACCCACTCACCCACCCACCCACCCACTCACCCACTCACCCACCCCCACCCACCCACCCCCACCACCCACCCACTCACCCACCCACCCACCCACTCACCCCACCCACTCACCCACCCACTCACCCACTCACCCACCCACTCCACCCACCCACTCACCCACCCACCCACCCACCCACCCACTCACCCACCCACACCACCCACCCACCACCCACCACCACCCACTCACCCACCCACTCACCCACCCACTCACCCACCCACTCACCCACCCACTCACCCACCCACTCACCCACCCCTCACCCACCCACTCACCCACCCACTCACCACCCACTCACCCACCCACTCACCCACCCACCCACCCACTCACCCACTCACCCACCCACTCACCCACCCACCCACCCACTCACCCACTCACCCACCCACCCACCCACCCACTCACCCACCCACCCACCCACTCACCCACCCACCCACCCACTCACCCACCCACCCACTCACCCACCCACCCACTCACCCACCCACCCACCCACCCACCCACTCACCCACCCACCCACTCACCCACTCACCCACTCACCCACCCACCCACCCACCCACCCACTCACTCACCCACCCACTCACCCACCCACTCACTCACCCACCCACTCACCCACCCACCCACCCACTCACACCCACCCACCCACCCACCCACCCACTCACTCACCCACCCACTCACCCACCCACTCACTCACCCACCCACTCACTCACCCACCCACCCACTCACCCACTCACCCACTCACCCACCCACCCACTCACCCACCCACCCACCCACCCACCCACTCACTCACCCACCCACTCACCCACCCACTCACTCACCCACCCACTCACTCACCCACCCACCCACTCACCCACTCACCCACTCACCCACCCACCCACTCACCCACCCACCCACTCACCCACTCACCCACTCACCCACCCACTCACCCACCCACCCACCCACCCACTCACCCACCCACTCACCCACCCACTCACCCACCCACTCACCCACCCACTCTAACCCTGTATATTCTCTCTCTGTGTGTCATCTCCAGCGCTCGCTGGGAGATCTTCATCAACACACTCCTCCACAGAGCCCAGCGTTTGCAAGATTTCATCAGCATCATCATCAGCAGCAGCAGCAGCATCATCAGCAGCAGCAGCAGCAGCAGCAGCAGCAGCAGCAGCAGCATCATCAGCAGCAGCAGCAGCATCAGCACTCGGAGATGGATGAAACAGATTCGGTAAGATCATCATCATCATCATCAGTAACATCACTCCAATGTTAAAGTGTCTACCCATAGACTCCAATGTTAAAGTGTCTACCCATAGACTTCAATGTTAAAGTGTCTACCCATAGACTCCAATGTTAAAGTGTCTACCCATAGACTCCAATGTTAAAGTGTCTACCCATAGACTTCAATGTTAAAGTGTCTACCCATAGACTCCAATGTTAAAGTGTCTACCCATAGACTCCAATGTTAAAGTGTCTACCCATAGACTCCAATGTTAAAGTGTCTACCCATAGACTCCAATGTTAAAGTGTCTACCCATAGACCTTCAATGTTAAGTGTCTACCCATAGACTCCAATGTTAAAGTGTCTACCCATAGACTCCAATGTTAAAGTGTCTACCCATAGACTTCAATGTTAAAGTGTCTACCATAGACTCCAATGTTAAAGTGTCTACCCATAGACTCCAATGTTAAAGTGTCTACCCATAGACTTCAATGTTAAAGTGTCTACCCATAGACTCCAATGTTAAAGTGTCTACCCATAGACTCCAATGTTAAAGTGTCTACCCATAGACTTCAATGTTAAAGTGTCTACCCATAGACTCCAATGTTAAAGTGTCTACCCATAGACTCCAATGTTAAAGTGTCTACCCATAGACTTCAATGTTAAAGTGTCTCCCATAGACTTCAATGTTAAAGTGTCTCCCCATAGACTTCAATGTTAAAGTGTCTACCCATAGACTCCAATGTTAAAGTGTCTACCCATAGACTTCAATGTTAAAGTGTCTACCCATAGACTCCAATGTTAAAGTGTCTACCCATAGACTCCAATGTTAAAGTGTCTACCCATAGACTTCAATGTTAAAGTGTCTACCCATAGACTCCAATGTTAAAGTGTCTACCCATAGACTTCAATGTTAAAGTGTCTACCCATAGACTCCAATGTTAAAGTGTCTACCCATAGACTCCAATGTTAAAGTGTCTACCCATAGACTCCAATGTTAAAGTGTCTACCCATAGACTCCAATGTTAAAGTGTCTACCCATAGACTTCAATGTTAAAGTGTCTACCCATAGACTTCAATGTTAAAGTGTCTACCCATAGACTCCAATGTTAAAGTGTCTACCCATAGACTCCAATGTTAAAGTGTCTACCCATAGACTCCAATGTTAAAGTGTCTACCCATAGACTTCAATGTTAAAGTGTCTACCCATAGACTTCAATGTTAAAGTGTCTACCCATCGACTCCAATGTTAAAGTGTCTACCCTTATACTTCAATGTTAAAGTGTCTACCCATAGACTCCAATGTTAAAGTGTCTACCCATAGACTCCAATGTTAAAGTGTCTACCCATAGACTCCAATGTTAAAGTGTCTACCCATAGACTCCAATGTTAAAGTGTCTACCCATAGACTTCAATGTTAAAGTGTCTACCCATAGACTCCAATGTTAAAGTGTCTACCCATAGACTTCAATGTTAAAGTGTCTACCCATAGACTTCAATGTTAAAGTGTCTACCCATAGACTTCAATGTTAAAGTGTCTACCCATAGACTTCAATGTTAAAGTGTCTACCCATAGACTCCAATGTTAAAGTGTCTACCCATAGACTTCAATGTTAAAGTGTCTACCCATAGACTTCAATGTTAAAGTGTCTACCCATAGACTTCATTGTTAAAGTCTTGGTGGTTGATGTCGTTTCAGGGAGAATTTATTATTGGGCCAGAGGAAGAGGAATTCCCAATGGAATTGGAGAAGGTGACTGTGTGTGTGTGTCTGTGTCTCTGTGTGTGCGTCTCTGTGTGTGTGTCTGTGTGTGTCTCTGTGTGTGTGTGTGTCTGTGTGTGTGTGTCTGTGTGTGTGTGTCTGTGTGTGTGTCTGTGTGTGTGTGTCTGTGTGTGTGTGTCTGTGTGTGTGTGTGTGTGTCTGTGTGTGTGTGTCTGTGTGTGACACTCACCCACTCTCCCCCCTCTCCCCCCCTCCAGTGTCGGCCTCACGGTCCGTTCGCTTCTCTGCAGTTGCTCAAGTCCAGCCCAGCGCACTGCCTGGTGCTGCTACGCTACGTCCTAGCCAGTCACAACCCAGCCCCACTGGTCAGTCACTCAGTCAGTCACTCACTCAGTCACTCACTCACTCAGTCACTCAGTCAGTCAGTCAGTCACTCACTCAGTCACTCACTCACTCACAGCCCAGCGCACTGCCTGGTGCTGCTACGCTACGTCCTAGCCAGTCACAACCCAGCCCCACTGGTCAGTCACTTAGTCAGTCAGTCACTCAGTCAGTCACTCACTCAGTCACTCAGTCAGTCAGTCACTCACTCAGTCACTCACTCACTCACAGCCCAGCGCACTGCCTGGTGCTGCTACGCTACGTCCTAGCCAGTCACAACCCAGCCCCACTGGTCAGTCACTTAGTCAGTCACTCAGTCAGTCAGTCACTCACTCACTCACTCAGTCAGTCAGTCAGTCACTCACTCACTCACAGCCCAGCGCACTGCCTGGTGCTGCTACGCTACGTCCTAGCCAGTCACAACCCAGCCCCACTGGTCAGTCACTTAGTCAGTCAGTCACTCAGTCAGTCACTCACTCAGTCACTCAGTCAGTCAGTCACTCACTCACTCAGTCACTCAGTCACTCACAGCCCAGCGCACTGCCTGGTGCTGCTACGCTACGTCCTAGCCAGTCACAACCCAGCCCCACTGGTCAGTCACTTAGTCAGTCAGTCACTCAGTCAGTCACTCAGTCAGTCACTCAGTCAGTCAGTCAGTCACTCACTCAGTCACTCACTCACTCACAGCCCAGCGCACTGCCTGGTGCTGCTACGCTACGTGCTAGCCAGTCACAACCCAGCCCCACTGGTCAGTCACTTAGTCAGTCAGTCACTCAGTCACTCACTCACTCAGTCACTCAGTCAGTCAGTCAGTCACTCACTCAGTCACTCACTCACTCACAGCCCAGCGCACTGCCTGGTGCTGCTACGCTACGTCCTAGCCAGTCACAACCCAGCCCCACTGGTCAGTCACTTAGTCAGTCAGTCACTCAGTCACTCACTCACTCAGTCACTCAGTCAGTCAGTCAGTCACTCACTCAGTCACTCACTCACTCACTCACAGCCCAGCGCACTGCCTGGTGCTGCTACGCTACGTCCTAGCCAGTCACAACCCAGCCCCACTGGTCAGTCACTTAGTCAGTCAGTCACTCAGTCAGTCACTCAGTCAGTCACTCAGTCAGTCAGTCAGTCACTCACTCAGTCACTCACTCACTCACAGCCCAGCGCACTGCCTGGTGCTGCTACGCTACGTGCTAGCCAGTCACAACCCAGCCCCACTGGTCAGTCACTTAGTCAGTCAGTCACTCAGTCACTCACTCACTCAGTCACTCAGTCAGTCAGTCAGTCACTCACTCAGTCACTCACTCACTCACAGCCCAGCGCACTGCCTGGTGCTGCTACGCTACGTCCTAGCCAGTCACAACCCAGCCCCACTGGTCAGTCACTTAGTCAGTCAGTCACTCAGTCACTCACTCACTCAGTCACTCAGTCAGTCAGTCAGTCACTCACTCACTCACTCACAGCCCAGCGCACTGCCTGGTGCTGCTACGCTACGTCCTAGCCAGTCACAACCCAGCCCCACTGGTCAGTCACTTAGTCAGTCAGTCACTCAGTCAGTCACTCACTCAGTCACTCAGTCAGTCAGTCAGTCACTCACTCAGTCACTCACTCACAGCCCAGCGCACTGCCTGGTGCTGCTACGCTACGTCCTAGCCAGTCACAACCCAGCCCCACTGGTCAGTCACTTAGTCAGTCAGTCACTCAGTCAGTCACTCACTCAGTCACTCAGTCAGTCAGTCAGTCACTCACTCAGTCACTCACTCACTCACAGCCCAGCGCACTGCCTGGTGCTGCTACGCTACGTCCTAGCCAGTCACAACCCAGCCCCACTGGTCAGTCACTTAGTCAGTTAGTCACTCAGTCACTCAGTCAGTCAGTCAGTCAGTCAGTCACTCACTCAGTCAATCAGTCACTCACAGCCCAGCGCACTGCCTGGTGCTGCTACGCTACGTCCTAGCCAGTCACAACCCAGCCCCACTGGTCAGTCACTTAGTCAGTTAGTCACTCAGTCACTCAGTCAGTCAGTCAGTCACTCACTCAGTCACTCACTCACTCACAGCCCAGCGCACTGCCTGGTGCTGCTACGCTACGTCCTAGCCAGTCACAACCCAGCCCCACTGGTCAGTCACTCAGTCAGTCACTCAGTCAGTCACTCACTCAGTCACTCACTCACTCAGTCAGTCAGTCACTCACTCAGTCACTCAGTCACTCACAGCCCAGCCCACTGCCTGGTGCTGCTACGCTACGTCCTAGCCAGTCTGACTGACTGAGTGACTGGTCAGTCACTCAGTCAGTCAGTCACCCAGTCACTCAGTCAGTCAGTCACTCACTCAGTCACTCACTCAGTCACTCAGTCACTCACTCAGTCACTCACCCACTCACCCACTCACTCACTCACTCTCTCACCCACTCACCCACTCACCCACCCACTCACCCACCCACCCACTCACCCACCCACTCACCCAGCCTGTGTCTACTTGACAGGATCTGTCTCTCACTCACCCACTCACTCACCCACTCACCCACTCACTCACTCACTCTCTCACCCACCAACCCACTCACCCACTCACCCACCCACTCAATCACTCACCCACTCACCCAGCCTGTGTCTACTTGACAGGATCTGTCTCTCACTCACCCACTCACTCACCCACTCACCCACTCACTCACTCACTCACTCACTCTCTCACCCACCAACCCACTCACCCACTCACCCCACCCACTCACTCACTCACCCACTCACCCACTTACTCACCCACCCACCCACCCACCCACCCACTCACTCACTCACCCATTCACTCACCCACCCACCCACTCACTCACCCACTCACCCACTCACTCACTCACTCACCCACCCACCCACCCACCCACCCACTCACCCACTCACCCAGCCACTCACTCACCCACCCACCCACCCACCCACCCACTCACCCACTCACCCAGCCACTCACTCACCCACCCACTCACCCACCCACCCACCCACTCACCCACTCACCCACCCACCCACTCACCCACCCACCCACTCACCCACCCACTCACCCACTCACCCACTCACCCACTCACCCACCCACTCACCCACCCACCCACTCACCCACCCACTCACCCACCCACCCACTCACCCACCCACTCACTCACTCACCCACCACTCACCCACCCACTCACCCACCCACCCACCCACTCACCCACTCACCCACCCACTCACTCACTCACTCACTCACCCACTCACCCACCCACCCACCCACTCACTCACTCACTCACCCACTCACCCACCCACCCACCCACTCACTCACCCACCCACCCACTCACCCACCCACCCACTCACCCACTCACCCACCCACCCACTCACTCACTCACTCACCCACCCACTCACCCACCCACTCACCCACTCACCCACTCACCCACCCACCCACCCACTCACCCACTCACCCACCCACCCACCCACTCACCCACCCACTCACTCACTCACCCACTCACCCACCCACCCACTCACTCACCCACCCACTCACCCACCCACTCACCCACTCACCCACCCACTCACCCACTCACCACCCACCCACCCACCCACTCACCCACTCACCCACCCACCCACTCACCCACCCACTCACTCACTCACCCACTCACCCACACTCACCCACCCACCCACCCACTCACCCACCCACCCACTCACTCACTCACCCACTCACCCACCCACCCACTCACTCACCCACTCACCCACCCACCCACTCACCCACTCACCCACCCACCCACCCACTCACCCACCCACTCACTCACTCACCCACTCACCCACCCACCCACCCACTCACCCACCCACCCACTCACTCACTCACCCACTCACCCACCCACCCACTCACTCACCCACTCACCCACCCACCCACCCACTCACCCACTCACCCACCCACCCACCCACTCACCCACCCACTCACTCACTCACCCACTCACCCACCCACCCACCCACTCACCCACCCACTCACTCACTCACCCACTCACCCACCCACCCACTCACTCACCCACTCACCCACCCACTCACCCACTCACCCACTCACCCACCCACCCACTCACCCACCCACTCACCCACCCACTCACTCACTCACCCACTCACTCACTCACTCACTCACTCACCCACCCACCCACTCACTCACTCACCCACTCACCCACCCACCCACCCACCCACTCACTCACTCACTCACCCACCCACCCACTCACTCACTCACCCACTCACCCACCCACCCACCCACCCACTCACCCACTCACCCACCCACCCACCCACCCACTCACTCACTCACTCACCCACTCACCCACCCACTCACCCACTCACCCACTCACCCACTCACCCACCCACCCACTCACCCACTCACCCACCCACCCACCCCACCCACTCACTCACTCACTCACCCACTCACCCACCCACTCACCCACTCACCCACTCACCCACTCACCCACCCACCCACTCACCCACCCACCCACTCACCCAGCCTGTGTGTGTCTACTTGACAGGCGCTGTCTCTCTACTGGGAGGCTGTCTGTGTCTCCAGCTGTAAGGAGCAGAAGAAGTTGATCAGCGAAGCCGTCCCACTCTTCCTGGAGCGGCAAGCGGTGAGTCGGAGTCACTCAGTCAGTCACTCAGTCACTCAGTCACTCACTCACTCAGTCACTCACTCACTCACTCACTAAGTCACTCACTTAATCACTCAGTCAGTCACTCAGTCACTCACTCACTCAGTCACTCAGTCACTTAGTCACTCACTCACTCACTTACTCACTCAGTCACTCACCCACTCAGTCACCCACTCACTCAGTCACTCAGTCACTCACTCACTCAGTCACTCACCCACTCACTTACTCACTCAGTCACTCACCCACTCAGTCATCCACTCACTCAGTCACTCACTCACTCAGTCACTCACTCAGTCACTCACTCAGTCACTCACTCACTCATTCACCCACTCACTCAGTCACTTACTCATTCAGTCACTTACTCAGTCACTCAGTAACTCACTCACTCACTCACTCTCTCAGTCACTCACTCACCCACTCACTTACTCACTCAGTCACTCACCCACTCAGTCATCCACTCACTCAGTCACTCACTCACTCAGTCACTCACTCAGTCACTCACTCACTCAGTCACTCACTCACTCATTCACCCACTCACTCACTCACTTACTCACTCAGTCACTCACTCACTCAGTCACTCACTCAGTCACTCACTCACTCAGTCACTCACTCACTCATTCACCCACTCACTCACTAACTTCCTCACTCAGTCACTTACTCATTCAGTCACTTACTCAGTCACTCAGTCACTCACTCACTCAGTCACTCACTCACTCAGTCACTCACTCAGTCACTCACTCACTCACTCAGTCACTCACTCACTCACTCATTCACCCACTCACTTACTCACTTACTCATTCAGTCACTTACTCAGTCACTCAGTCACTCACTCACTCAGTCACTCACCCACTCACTCACCCACCCACTCACCCACTCACCCACTCACTCACCCACTCACTCACCCACTCACTCACCCACTCACCCACCCACTCACCCACCCACTCACCCACCCACCCACTCACCCACCCACTCACCCACCCACCCACTCACCCACCCACTCACCCACTCACTCACTCACCCACTCACTCACCCACTCACTCACCCTGTCTGTCTCTCCCTCACAGCCCTTCAAAATTAATGTGGATGAAGTTAAACTCAAAGAGATCGGTAAGCAAAGTGACGTCTATGGGTAGACACTTTAACATTGGAGTCTATGGGTAGACACTTTAACATTGAAGTCTATGGGTAGACACTTTAACATTGGAGTCTATGGGTAGACACTTTAACATTGGAGTCTATGGGTAGACACTTTAACATTGGAGTCTATGGGTAGACACTTTAACATTGAAGTCTATGGGTAGACACTTTAACATTGGAGTCTATGGGTAGACACTTTAACATTGAAGTCTATGGGTAGACACTTTAACATTGGAGTCTATGGGTAGACACTTTAACATTGGAGTCTATGGGTAGACACTTTAACATTGGAGTCTATGGGTAGACACTTTAACATTGGAGTCTATGGGTAGACACTTTAACATTGAAGTCTATGGGTAGACACTTTAACATTGGAGTCTATGGGTAGACACTTTAACATTGGAGTCTATGGGTAGACACTTTAACATTGGAGTCTATGGGTAGACACTTTAACATTGAAGTCTATGGGTAGACACTTTAACATTGGAGTCTATGGGTAGACACTTTAACATTGGAGTCTATGGGTAGACACTTTAACATTGAAGTCTATGGGTAGACACTTTAACATTGGAGTCTATGGGTAGACACTTTAACATTGGAGTCTATGGGTAGACACTTTAACATTGGAGTCTATGGGTAGACACTTTAACATTGGAGTCTATGGGTAGACACTTTAACATTGAAGTCTATGGGTAGACACTTTAACATTGGAGTCTATGGGTAGACACTTTAACATTGGAGTCTATGGGTAGACACTTTAACATTGGAGTCTATGGGTAGACACTTTAACATTGAAGTCTATGGGTAGACACTTTAACATTGGAGTCTATGGGTAGACACTTTAACATTGGAGTCTATGGGTAGACACTTTAACATTGGAGTCTATGGGTAGACACTTTAACATTGGAGTCTATGGGTAGACACTTTAACATTGAGTGAGTGTGAGTAAGTGACTGACTGAGTGAGTGACTGAGTGACTGACTGACTGAGTGACTTACTGACTGACTGAGTGACTCACTTAGTGATTGACTGAGTGACTCACTGATTGACTGAGTGAGTGACTAACTAACTGACTGAGTGAGTGACTGACTGAGTGACTGACTGAGTGACTGAGTGAGTGACTAACTAACTGACTGAGTGAGTGACTGACTGAGTGACTGAGTGAGAGACTAACTAACTGACTGAGTGAGTGACTCACTGAGTGACTCACTGAGTGACTCACTGAGTGACTGAGTGACTAACTAACTGACTGAGTGACTGACTGAGTGACTGGCTGAGTGACTTAGTGAGTGAGTGACTGAGCGACTGACTGACTGACTGAGTGACTGAGTGACTGACTGACTGAGTGACTGACTGAGTGACTCACTGAGTGACTGACTGAGTGACTCACTGACTGACTGACTAACTAACTGACTGACTCACTGACTGACTGAGTGACTGACTGAGTGAGTGGCTCACTGAGTGACTCACTGAGTGAGTGACTGACTCACTGACTGACTGACTGAGTGACTGAGTGACTACCTGACTGAGTGACTGACTGACTGACTGTGTGAGTGACTGATTGACTGAGTGACTCACTGAGTGACTCACTGACTGACTGAGTGACTGACTCACTGAGTGACTGACTGAGTGACTGACTGACTCACTGAGTGACTGACTGATTGACTAAGTGACTGATTGAGTGACTGACTGAGTGACTCACTGAGTGACTGAGTGACTCACTGAGTGACTGACTGAGTGACTGAGTGACTCACTGACTAACTACCTGACTGACTGACTGAGTGACTGACTCACTGACTGACTGAGTGACTCACTGACTGACTGAGTGACTCACTGACTGACTGACTGAGTGACTGAGTGAGTGACTGACTGAGTGACTCACTGACTGACTGAGTGACTCACTGACTCACTGACTGACTAACTGACTGACTCACTGACTGACTGAGTGACTCACTGACTGACTGAGTGACTCACTGACTGACTGACTGAGTGACTGACTGAGTGACTGACTGAGTGACTCACTGACTGACTGAGTGACTCACTGACTCACTGACTGACTAACTGACTGACTCACTGAGTGACTGAGTGATTTACTGACTAACTAACTGACTGACTCACTGAGTGACTGACTGACTAACTAACTGACTGACTCACTGACTGACTCACTGACTCACTGACTGACTGAGTGACTCACTAAGTGACTCACTGACTGACTAACTAACTGACTGACTCACTGACTCACTGACTTACTGACTGACTGACTAACTAACTGACTGACTCACTGAGTGACTGACTGACTGAGTGACTGACTGACTGTGTGAGTGACTGACTCACTGACTGACTGAGTGACTGACTCCCCAGAGGAGCTACGCAGGAAGGGCTCTCCGTGTGAGGATGTCGTGCGGACGCTCATCACCAACTCGCTCGAGTTCATCAGCGTGGACATCTCACGCCAACTCCAGGACTACAGGTGACTCACTCACTCAGTCACTCAGTCACTCAGTCAGTCACTCAGTCACTCAGTCAGCCAGTCACTCAGTCACTCACTCAGTCACTCACTCAGTCACTCACTCACTCACTCATCACCAACTCGCTCGAGTTCATCAGCGTGGACATCTCACGCCAACTCCAGGACTACAGGTGACTCACTCACTCAGTCACTCAGTCACTCAGTCAGTCACTCAGTCACTCAGTCAGCCAGTCACTCAGTCACTCACTCAGTCACTCACTCAGTCACTCACTCACTCACTCATCACCAACTCGCTCGAGTTCATCAGCGTGGACATCTCACGCCAACTCCAGGACTACAGGTGACTCACTCACTCAGTCACTCAGTCAGTCAGTCACTCAGTCACTCAGTCAGTCACTCAGTCACTCACTCAGTCAGTCACTCAGTCACTCAGTCAGCCAGTCACTCAGTCAGTTACTCAGTCACTCACTCAGTCACTCACTCAGTCAGTCACTCACTCACTCACTCATCACCAACTCGCTCGAGTTCATCAGCGTGGACGTCTCACGCCAACTCCAGGACTACAGGTGACTCACTCACTCAGTCAGTCAGTCACTCAGTCACTCACCCACCCACTCACCCACCCACCCACTCACCCACCCACCTGCCCTCCCACTCACTCACTCACCCACTCACTCACCCACTCACTCACCCACTCACTCACCCACTCACTCACCCACCCACTCACTCACCCACTCACTCACCCACTCACTCACTCACCCACTCACTCACCCACCCACCTGCCCTCCCACTCACTCACCCACCCACTCACTCACCCACTCACTCACCCACTCACTCACCCACCCACTCACTCACCCACTCACTCACCCACTCACTCACTCACCCACTCACTCACCCACCCACCTGCCCTCCCACTCACTCACTCACCCACTCACTCACCCACTCACTCACCCACTCACTCACCCACTCACTCACTCACCCACTCACTCACCCACCCACCTGCCCTCCCACTCACTCACCCACCCACTCACTCACCCACTCACTCACCCACTCACTCACCCACCCACTCACTCACCCACTCACTCACCCACTCACTCACTCACCCACTCACTCACTCACCCACTCACCTGCCCTCCCACTGTGTGTGTGTAGGAGTGAGCGTGAGCGAATGTTGGTGTCCGTCTACGGAGATGAAGAGGCGATGGAGACACGCGGAGACACGGGGAGAGAGAGACAAGTTTCTGAGACACTCATGTCCCAAATCATCACGTAAGACGCGGGGAGAGAGACACGGGGAGAGAGACATGGGGAGAGAGACACGGGGAGAGAGACACGGGGAGAGAGAGACAAGTTTCTGAGACACTCATGTCCCAAATCATCACGTAAGATGCGGGGAGAGAGACACGGGGGGAGAGAGACATGGGGAGAGAGACACGGGGAGAGAGGCACGGGGAGAGACACGGGGAGAGAGACACGGGGAGAGAGACACGGGGAGAGAGACACGGGGAGAGAGACACGGGGAGAGAGACACGGGGAGAGAGACACGGGGAGAGAGACACGGGGAGAGAGAGAGACACGGGGAGAGAGACTCGGGGAGAAACACGGGGAGAGAGACACGGGGAGAGAGAGACACGGGGAGAGAGAGACACGGGGAGAGAGAGACACGGGGAGAGAGAGAGACACGGGGAGAGAGACACGGGGAGAGAGACACGGGGAGAGAGACACGGGGAGAGAGACACGGGGAGAGAGAGAGACACAGGGAG
>NW_027621304.1:0-12500 GCF_964198595.1 Lampetra fluviatilis | reverse complement strand
CTCGCTCACTCTCTCGCTCACTCTCTCGCTCACTCACCCACTCTCTCGCCCTCTCACTCGCTCTCTCGCTCGCTCACTCTCTCACTCACTCTGAGAGAGAGGGGGATGAGAGAGAGAGGGATGAGAGGGGGATGAGAGAGAGGGATGAGAGAGAGGGGGATGAGAGGGGGATGAGAGAGGGGGGGATGAGAGGGGGATGAGAGAGGGGGGAGAGGGAGGGGAGAGGGAGGGGAGTCTCGCTCTGTCGCACTCTCTCTCTCTCTCACTCTGTTTATTTTACTCATGAATTTAGACCCCGTCTCTATTGATCTCTCCCCCCCCCTCCCTCCCCCCTCTCTCCCCCCACTCTCCCCCAATTGTCTCCCCCCCCACTCCCCCCACTCTTCCCCCCCCCCACTTCTCCCCCCTCTCTCTCCCCCAATTGTCTCCCCCCCCACTCCCCCCACTCTTCCCCCCCCCCCACTTTTCCCCCCTCTCTCTCCCCCAATTGTCTCCCACCTCTGGCTCCCCCCCTCTCCCCACTCTCCCCCCAACTCTCACCACTCTCTCTATTCTCTCCCCCCACTCTCCCCCCACTCTTCCCCCCCCCCCCCCCCACTTCTCCCCCCTCTCTCTCCCGCAATTGTCTCCCACCTCTGGCTCCCCCCCTCTCCCCACTCTCCCCCCACTCTCACCACTCTCTCTATTCTCTCCCCCCACTCTCCCCCCACTCTTCCCCCCCCCCACTTCTCCCCCCTCTCTCTCCCCCAATTGTCTCCCACCTCTGGCTCCCCCCTCTCCCCACTCTCCCCCCACTCTCACCACTCTCTCTATTCTCTCCCCCCACTCTCCCCCCACTCTCCCCCCACTCTTCCCCCCCCCCCCACTTCTCCCCCCTCTCTCTCCGGCAATTGTCTCCCACCTCTGGCTCCCCCCCCTCTCCCCACTCTCCCCACTCTCCCCACTCTCCCCACTCTCACCACTCTCTCTATTCTCTCCCCCCACTCTCCCCCCACTCTCTCCCCCACTCTCACCACTCTCTCTATTCTCTCCCCCCACTCTCCCCCCACTCTCCCCCCACTCTTCCCCCCCCCCCCACTTCTCCCCCCTCTCTCTCCCGCAATTGTCTCCCACCTCTGGCTCCCCCCCTCTCCCCACTCTCCCCCCACTCTCACCACTCTCTCTATTCTCTCCCCCCACTCTCCCCCCACTCTCCCCCCACTCTTCCCCCCCCACTTCTCCCCCCTCTCTCTCCCGCAATTGTCTCCCACCTCTGGCTCCCCCCCCTCTCCCCACTCTCCCCACTCTCCCCACTCTCACCACTCTCTCTATTCTCTCCCCCCACACTCCCCCCACTCTCTCCCCCCACTCTCTCCCCCCACTCTCTCCCCCCACTCTCTCCCCTCTCTCCCCCCCCCCTCTCCCCCTCCCCCCTCTCCCTCTCCCCACTATCTCCCCACTCTCTCCACTCTCCCCCCCCCTCTCCTCCCTCTCCCCACTCTCTCCCCCCACTCTCTCCCCACTCTCCCCCCACTCTCCCCCCACTCTCCCCCCACTCACCCCCCACTCTCTCCCCACTCTCTCCCCACTCTCTCCCCACTTCCCCCCACACTCTCCCCCCTCCCTCTCCCCCCACTCTCCCCCCACTTTCCCCCCACTCTCCCCCCCACTCTCCCCACTTTCTCCCCACTCTCTCCACTCTCCCCCTCCCTCTCCCCCCACTCTCCCCCCACTTTCCCCCAATTGTCTCCCCCCCCACTCCCCCCACTCTCCCCCCACTCTCCCCCCACTCTCCCCCCTCCCTCTCCCCCCACTCTCCCCCCCACTCTCCCCCCCACTCTCCCCCCTCCCCTCCCCCCACTCTCCCCCCCACTCTCTCCCCACTCTCTCCCCCCTCTCTCCCCCCACTCTCTCCCCACTCTCTCCCCCCTCTCTCCCCCCACTCTCCCCCACTCTCTCTCCCCACTCTCTCCCCCTCTCTCCCCCCTCTCTCCCCCCACTCTCTCCCCACTCTCTCCCCCCTCTCTCCCCCCACTCTCTCCCCACTCTCTCCCCCCCTCTCCCCCCACTCTCTCCCCACTCTCCCCACTCTCCCCCACTCTCTCCCCACTCTCTCCCCCCTCTCCCCCCACTCTCTCCCCACTCTCTCCCCCCTCTCTCTCCCCACTCTCTCCCCACTCTCCCCACTCTCTCTCCACTCTCCCCACTCTCCCCCCACTCTCCCCCCCACTCTCCCCACTCTCTCTCCACTCTCCCCACTCTCCCCCCACTCTCCCCCCACTCTCACCACTCTCTCTCCACTCTCCCCCACTCTCCTCCCACTCTCCCCCCACTCTCCCCACTCTCTCTCCACTCTCCCCACTCTCCCCCCCACTCTCCCCCCACTCTCTCCCCACTCTCACCACTCTCTCTATTCTCTCCCCCCACTCTCCCCCCACTCTCCCCCCACTCTTCCCCCCCCCCCCCACTTCTCCCCCCTCTCTCTCCCGCAATTGTCTCCCACCTCTGGCTCCCCCCCTCTCCCCACTCTCCCCACTCTCCCCCCCACTCTCCCCCCACTCTCCCCCCACTCTCACCACTCTCTCTATTCTCTCCCCCCCACTCTCCCCACTCTCTCCCCACTCTCTCCCCCCACTCTCCCCCCCGACACTCCCCCCACTCTCACCACTCTCTCCCCCCCACTCTCTCCCCACTCTCCCCCCACTCTCACCACTCTCTCCCCCCACTCTCCCTCCACTCTCTCCCCACTCTCCCCCCACTCTCACCACTCTCTCTATTCTCTCCCCCCACTCTCTCCCCCCTCTACCCCCCCCCCCCTCTCTCCCCCCCCCCTCTCCCCCCCCCTCTTCTCCCTCTCCCCACTATCTCCCCACTCTCTCCCCCACACTCTCCCCCTCCCTCTCCCCCCACTCTCCCCCCACTCTCTCCCCTCCCTCTCCCCCCACTCTCTCCCCACTCTCATCCCCCCTCTTCCCCTCCCTCTTCTCCCTCTCCCCACTCTCTCCCCACTCTCTCCACTCTCCCCCCTCCCTCTCCCCCCACTCTCTCCCCACTCTCTCCCCTCCCTCTCCCCCCTCCCTCTCCCCCCACTCTCTCCCCTCCCTCTCCCCCCACTCTCCCCCCACTCTCCCCACTCTCTCCCCACTCTCTCCACTCTCCCCCCTCCCCTCTCCCCCCCACTCTCTCCCCACTCTCTCCCCCCTCTCCCCCCCCCCTCTTCTCCCTCTCCCCACTCTCTCCCCACTCTCTCCACTCTCCCCCCTCCCTCTCCCCCCACTCTCCCCCCACTCTCTCCCCTCCCTCTCCCCCCACTCTCTCCCCACTCTCCCCACTCTCACCACTCTCTCTATTCTCTCCCCCCACTCTCTCCCCACTCTCTCCCCCCTCTACCCCCCCCCCCTCTCCCCCCCCCCTCTCCCCCCCCCTCTTCTCCCTCTCCCCACTATCTCCCCACTCTCTCCACTCTCCCCCCCCCTCTCCCCCCCCCCCTCTTCTCCCTCTCCCCACTATCTCCCCACTCTCTCCACTCTCCCCCCTCCCTCTCCCCCCCACTCTCCCCCCCACTCTCTCCCCACTCTCTCCCCCCTCTCCCCCCCCCTCTTCTCCCTCTCCCCACTATCTCCCCCACTCTCTCCACTCTCCCCCCCCCTCTCCCCCCACTCTCTCCCCACTCTCTCCCCTCCCTCTCCCCCCACTCTCTCCCCACTCTCCCCACTCTCACCACTCTCTCTATTCTCTCCCCCCACTCTCTCCCCACTCTCTCCCCCCTCTACCCCCCCCCTCTCCCCCCCCCCCTCTCCCCCCCCTCTTCTCCCTCTCCCCACTATCTCCCCACTCTCTCCACTCTCCCCCCCCCCTCTCCCCCCCCCTCTTCTCCCTCTCCCCACTATCTCCCCACTCTCTCCACTCTCCCCCCTCCCTCTCCCCCCACTCTCCCCCCCACTCTCTCCCCTCCCTCTCCCCCCCACTCTCTCCCCACTCTCTCCCCCCTCTCCCCCCCCCTCTTCTCCCTCTCCCCACTATCTCCCCACTCTCTCCACTCTCCCCCCCCCTCTCCCCCCCCCTCTTCTCCCTCTCCCCACTATCTCCCCACTCTCTCCACTCTCCCCCCTCCCTCTCCCCCCACTCTCCCCCACTCTCTCCCCTCCCTCTCCCCCCACTCTCTCCCCACTCTCTCCCCCCTCTCCCCCCCCCCTCTTCTCCCTCTCCCCACTATCTCCCCACTCTCTCCACTCTCCCCCCCCCTCTCCCCCCCCTCTTCTCCCTCTCCCCACTATCTCCCCACTCTCTCCACTCTCCCCCCTCCCTCTCCCCCCACTCTCTCCCCCCACTCTCTCCCCTCCCTCTCCCCCCACTCTCTCCCCACTCTCTCCCCCCCTCTTCCCCTCCCTCTTCTCCCTCTCCCCACTCTCTCCCCACTCTCTCCACTCTCTCCCCTCCCTCTCCCCCCACTCTCCCCCCACTCTTCCCCCCCCCCCCCCACTTCTCCCCCCTCTCTCTCCCGCAATTGTCTCCCACCTCTGGCTCCCCCCCTCTCCCCCCCCCCCTCTCCCCCCCCTCTTCTCCCTCTCCCCACTATCTCCCCACTCTCTCCCCCCACTCTCCCCCCACTCTCCCCCCACTCTCTCTCCCCACTCTCCCCCCACTCTCCCCCCACTCTCTCCCCACTCTCCCCACTCTCTCCACTCTCCCCCCCCTCTCCCCCCCCCTCTTCTCCCTCTCCCCACTATCTCCCCACTCTCTCCCCCCACTCTCCCCCCACTCTCCCCCCACTCTCTCTCCCCACTCTCCCCCCACTCTCCCCCCACTCTCTCCCCACTCTCCCCACTCTCTCTCCACTCTCTCCACTCTCCCCCCTCCCTCTCCCCCCACTCTCCCCCCACTCTCCCCCCACTCTCTCCCCACCTCTCTCCCCACTCTCTCCCCACTTTCCCCCCACTCTCCCCCCCTCCCTCTCCCCCACTCTCCCCCCACTTTCCCCCCACTCTCCCCCCACTCTCCCCACTCTCTCCCCACTCTCTCCACTCTCCCCCCTCCCTCTCCCCCCACTCTCCCCCCACTCTCCCCCCACTCTCCCCCCACTCTCCCCCCACTCTCCCCCCACTCTCTCTCCCCACTCTCCCCCCACTCTCTCCCCACTCTCCCCACTCTCTCTCCACTCTCTCCACTCTCCCCCCTGCCTCTCCCCCCACTCTCTCCCCACTCTCTCCCCACTTCCCCCCACTCTCCCCCCTCCCTCTCCCCCCACTCTCCCCCCACTTTCCCCCCACTCTCCCCCCACTCTCCCCACTCTCTCCCCACTCTCTCCACTCTCCCCCCTCCCTCTCCCCCCACTCTCCCCCACTTTCCCCCCACTCTCCTCCCACTCTCCCTCCACTCTCCCCCCACTCTCCCCGCTCCCTCTCCCCCCACTCTCCCCCCACTTTCCCCCCACTCTCCCCCCACTCTCCCCCCACTTCCCCCCCCCCACTCTCCCCACTCTCTCCCCCCTCCCTCCCCCCACTCTCCCCCCACTCTCCCCCCACTCTCCCCCCCCCACTCTCTCCACCTCTCCTCCCACTCTCTCCCCCCACTCTCCCCCCACTCTCTCTCCCCACTCTCCCCCCACTCTCTCCCCACTCTCCCCCCACTCTCTCTCCCCACTCTCCCCCCACTCTCCCCCCCCCCTCTCTCCCCACTCTGCCTACTCTCTCTCCACTCTCTCCACTCTCCCCCCACTCTCTCCCCCCACTCTCCCCCCACTCTCCCCCCACTCTCTCCCCACTCTCTCCCCACTTTCCCCCCACTCTCCCCCCTCCCTCTCCCCCCACTTTCCCCCCACTCTCCCCCCACTCTCCCCACTCTCTCCCCACTCTCTCCACTCTCCCCCCTCCCTCTCCCCCCACTCTCCCCCCACTCTCCCCCCTCCCTCTCCCCCCACTCTCCCCCCACTTTCCCCCCACTCTCCCCCCACTCTCCCCCCTCCCTCCCCCCACTCTCCCCCCACTCTCCCCCCACTCTCCCCCCACTCTCTCCCCCCTCCCTCTCCCCCCACTCTCCCCCCACTCTCCCCCCTCTCTCCACTCTCTCCTCCCACTCTCCCCCCACTCTCCCCCCTCCCTCTCCCCCCACTCTCCCCCCACTTTCCCCCCACTTTCCCCCCCACTCTCCCCCCACTCTCCCCACTCTCTCCCCACTGTCCCCACTCTCTCTCCACTCTCTCCACTCTCCCCCCTTCCTCTCCCCCCACCTCTCCCCCCACTTTCCCCCCCACTCTCCCTCCACTCTCCCCCCACTCTCCCCCCCTCCCTCTCCCCCCACTTTCCCCCCACTTTCCCCCCACTCTCCCCCCACTCTCCCCCCTCCCTCCCCCCACTCTCCCCCCACTCTCCCCCCACTCTCCCCCCACTCTCCCCCCTCCCTCTCCCCCCACTCTCCCCCCACTTTCCCCCCACTCTCTCCTCCCACTCTCTCCCCACTCTCCCCCCACTCTCCCCCCCTCCCCCCACTCTCCCCCCACTCTCCCCCCTCCCTCTCCCCCCACTCTCCCCCCACTTTCCCCCCACTCTCCCCCCACTCTCCCCCCTCCCTCCCCCCACTCTCCCCCCACTCTCCCCCCACTCTCCCCCCTCTCTCCACTCTCTCCTCCCACTCTCTCCTCCCACTCTCCCCCCACTCTCCCCCCTCCCCCCACTCTCCCCCCACTCTCCCCCACTCTCTCCTCCCACTCTCTCCCCACTCTCCCCCCACTCTCCCCCCTCCCCCCACTCTCCCCCCACTCTCCCCCACTCTCTCCTCCCACTATCCCCCCACTCTCCCCCCACTCTCCCCCCACTCTCCCCCCTCCCTCCCCCCACTCTCCCCCCACTCTCCCCCCACTCTCCCCCCACTCTCCCCCCACTCTCCCCCCTCTCTCCACTCTCTCCTCCCACTCTCTCCTCCCACTCTCTCCCCACTCTCCCCCCACTCTCCCCCCTCCCCCCACTCTCCCCCCACTCTCCCCCACTCTCTCCTCCCACTCTCTCCCCACTCTCCCCCCACTCTCCCCCCTCCCCCCACTCTCCCCCCACTCTCCCCCACTCTCTCCTCCCACTCTCTCCCCACTCTCCCTCCACTCTCCCCCCTCCCCCCACTCTCCCCCCACTCTCCCCCACTCTCTCCTCCCACTCTCCCCCCACTCTCCCCCCACTCTCCCCCCACTCTCCCCCCTCCCTCCCCCCACTCTCCCCCCACTCTCCCCCCACTCTCCCCCCACTCTCCCCCCACTCTCCCCCCTCTCTCCACTCTCTCCTCCCACTCTCTCCTCCCACTCTCTCCCCACTCTCCCCCCACTCTCCCCCCTCCCCCACTCTCCCCCCACTCTCCCCCACTCTCTCCTCCCACTCTCTCCCCACTCTCCCCCCACTCTCCCCCCTCCCCCCACTCTCCCCCCACTCTCCCCCCTCCCTCTCCCCCCACTCTCCCCCACACTCTCCCCCCACTCTCCCCCCTCCCCCCACTCTCCCCCCACTCTCCCCCCTCCCTCTCCCCCCACTCTCCCCCCACTTTCCCCCCACTCTCCCCCCACTCTCCCCCCTCCCTCCCCCCACTCTTCCCCCACTCTCCCCCCACTCTCCCCCCACTCTCCCCCCACTCTCCCCCCTCTCTCCACTCTCTCCCCCACTCTTTCCTCCCACTCTCTCCCCACTCTCTCCCCACTCTCCCCCCTCCCCCCACTCTCCCCCCACTCTCCCCCACTCTCTCCTCCCACTCTCTCCCCACTCTCCCCCCACTCTCCCCCCTCCCCCCTCCCCCCACTCTCCCCCCACTCTCCCCCACTCTCTCCTCCCACTCTCTCCCCACTCTCCCCCCACTCTCCCCCCTCCCCCCACTTTCCCCCCACTTTCCCCCCACTCTCCCCCACTCTCTCCTCCCACTCTCCCCCCACTCTCCCCCCACTCTCCCCCCTCCCTCCCCCCACTCTCCCCCCACTCTCCCCCCACTCTCCCCCCACTCTCCCCCCACTCTCCCCCCTCTCTCCACTCTCTCCTCCCACTCTCTCCTCCCACTCTCTCCCCACTCTCCCCCCACTCTCCCCCCTCCTTCCACTCTCCCCCCACTCTCCCCCACTCTCTCCTCCCACTCTCTCCCCACTCTCCCCCCACTCTCCCCCCTCCCCCCACTCTCCCCCCACTCTCCCCCACTCTCTCCTCCCACTCTCTCCCCACTCTCCCCCCACTCTCCCCCCTCCCCCCACTCTCCCCCCACTTTCCCCCACTTTCTCCTCCCACTCTCCCCCCACTCTCCCCCCACTCTCCCCCCACTCTCCCCCCACTCTCCCCCCTCCCTCCCCCCACTCTCCCCCCACTCTCCCCCCACTCTCCCCCCACTCTCCCCCCTCTCTCCACTCTCTCCTCCCACTCTCTCCTCCCACTCTCTCCCCACTCTCCCCCCACTCTCCCCCCTCCCCCCACTCTCCCCCCACTCTCCCCCACTCTCTCCTCCCACTCTCTCCCCACTCTCCCCCCACTCTCCCCCCTCCCCCCACTCTCCCCCCACTCTCCTCCCACTCTCTCCCCACTCTCTCCCCACTCTCTCCCCACTCTCCCCCCTCCCTCTCCCCCCACTCTCCCCCCACTCTCCCCCCACTCTCTCCCCACTCTCTCCCCACTCTCTCCCCCCTCTCTCTCTTTCTCACCATTAACAATTTTTCTCTCTTTTCTCTCCACAGAGACCACCACGGTGATGAGAGATGGTGAGTTAGTGGGTGGGTGGGTGGGTGAGTGGGTGGGTGGGTGGGTGGGTGGGTGGGTGGGTGGGTGAGTGGGTGGGTGGGTGGGTGGGTGGGTGAGTGGGTGGGTGGGTGGGTGGGTGGGTGAGTGGGTGGGTGGGTGAGTTGGTGGGTGGGTGGGTGGGTGAGTGGGTGAGTGGGTGGGTGGGTGGGTGGGTGGGTGAGTGGGTAGGTGGGTGGGTGGGTGGGTGGGTGGGTGGGTGGGTGAGTGGGTGGGTGGGTGGGTGGGTGAGTGGGTGGGTGAGTGGGTGGGTGGGTGGGTGGGTGAGTGGGTGGGTGGGTGGGTGAGTGGGTGAGTGAGTTGGTGGGTGGGTGAGTGGGTGGGTGGGTGAGTGGGTGGGTGGGTGGGTGGGTGAGTGGGTGAGTGAGATAGTGGGTGGGTGGGTGGGTGGGTGGGTGAGTGGGTGGGTGGGTGGGTGAGTGGGTGGGTGGGTGGGTGAGTGGGTGGGTGGGTGGGTGAGTGGGTGGGTGGGTGAGTGAGTGGGTGGGTGGGTGGGTGGGTGAGTGGGTGAGTGGGTGGGTGGGTGAGTGGGTGGGTGGGTGGGTGAGTGGGTGGGTGAGTTAGTGGGTGGGTGGGTGAGTGGGTGGGTGGGTGGGTGGGTGGGTGAGTGGGTGGGTGGGTGGGTGAGTGGGTAGGTGGGTGAGTGGGTGGGTGGGTGGGTGAGTGGGTGGGTGAGTTGGTGGGTGAGTGAGTTGGTGGGTGGGTGAGTGGGTGGGTGGGTGAGTGGGTGGGTGGGTGGGTGGGTGAGTGGGTGAGTGAGATAGTGGGTGGGTGGGTGGGTGAGTGGGTGGGTGGGTGAGTGGGTGGGTGGGTGAGTGGGTGGGTGGGTGAGTGAGTGGGTGGGTGGGTGGGTGAGTGGGTGGGTGAGTGGGTGGGTGAGTTAGTGGGTGGGTGGGTGGGTGAGTTAGTGGGTGGGTGGGTGAGTGGGTGGGTGGGTGGGTGGGTGGGTGAGTGGGTGGGTGGGTGAGTGGGTAGGTGGGTGAGTGGGTGGGTGGGTGGGTGAGTGGGTGGGTGGGTGGGTGAGTGGGTGGGTGGGTGGGTGAGTGGGTGGGTGGGTGGGTGGGTGGGTGAGTGGGTGGGTGGGTGGGTGGGTGAGTGGGTGGGTGAGTGGGTGGGTGAGTGAGTTGGTGGGTGGGTGAGTGGGTGGGTGGGTGAGTGGGTGGGTGAGTGGGTGAGTGAGATAGTGGGTGGGTGGGTGGGTGGGTGAGTGGGTGGGTGGGTGGGTGAGTGGGTGGGTGGGTGAGTGAGTGGGTGGGTGGGTGGGTGAGTGGGTGAGTGGGTGGGTGGGTGAGTGGGTGGGTGGGTGGGTGGGTGAGTGGGTGGGTGAGTGGGTGGGTGGGTGGGTGAGTGGGTGGGTGGGTGGGTGAGTGAGTGGGTGGGTGAGTGAGTGAGTGGGTGGGTGAGTGGGTGGGTGGGTGGGTGAGTGGGTGGGTGGGTGAGTGGGTGGGTGAGTGAGTGAGTGAGTGAGTGGGTGGGTGGGTGGGTGAGTGGGTGGGTGGGTGGGTGGGTGGGTGGGTGAGTGGGTGGGTGGGTGGGTGGGTGAGTGGGTGGGTGGGTGGGTGAGTGGGTGGGTGGGTGGGTGGGTGGGTGGGTGAGTGGGTGGGTGGGTGGGTGAGTGGGTGGGTGGGTGGGTGGGTGGGTGAGTGGGTGAGTGAGTTGGTGGGTGGGTGGGTGGGTGGGTGAGTGGGTGGGTGAGTGGGTTGGTGGGTGGGTGGGTGGGTGAGTGAGTGGGTGGGTGAGTGGGTGAGTGGGTGGGTGAGTGGGTGGGTGGGTGGGTGAGTGGGTGGGTGAGTGAGTTGGTGGGTGGGTGAGTGGGTGGGTGGGTGAGTGGGTGGGTGAGTGGGTGGGTGAGTGAGTGGGTGAGTGAGATAGTGGGTGGGTGGGTGGGTGGGTGAGTGGGTGGGTGGGTGGGTGAGTGGGTGGGTGGGTGAGTGAGTGAGTGAGTGGGTGAGTGGGTGGGTGGGTGGGTGAGTGGGTGGGTGGGTGGGTGGGTGAGTGGGTGGGTGAGTGGGTGGGTGGGTGGGTGGGTGAGTGGGTGGGTGGGTGGGTGAGTGAGTGGGTGGGTGAGTGGGTGGGTGAGTGGGTTGGTGGGTGGGTGGGTGAGTGAGTGAGTGGGTGGGTGAGTGGGTGAGTGGGTGGGTGAGTGGGTGGGTGGGTGAGTGGGTGGGTGAGTGAGTGAGTGAGTGAGTGGGTGGGTGGGTGGGTGAGTGGGTGGGTGGGTGGGTGAGTGGGTGGGTGAGTGGGTGGGTGAGTGGGTGGGTGGGTGGGTGGGTGGGTGAGTGGGTGGGTGGGTGAGTGGGTGGGTGGGTGGGTGGGTGAGTGGGTGAGTGGGTGGGTGGGTGAGTGAGTTGGTGGGTGGGTGGGTGGGTGAGTGGGTGGGTGAGTGGGTTGGTGGGTGGGTGGGTGGGTGGGTGGGTGAGTGAGTGGGTGGGTGAGTGGGTGAGTGGGTGGGTGAGTGGGTGGGTGGGTGGGTGGGTGATTGGGTGGGTGGGTGGGTGAGTGGGTGGGTGAGTGAGTGAGTGGGTGGGTGGGTGAGTGGGTGGGTGGGTGGGTGGGTGGGTGAGTGGGTGGGTGGGTGGGTGGTTGGGTGAGTGAGTGAGTGAGTGGGTGGGTGGGTGGGTGGGTGGGTGAGTGAGTGGGTGGGTGGGTGAGTGGGTGGGTGGGTGGGTGAGTGTGTAAGTTGGTGGGTGAGTAAGTGGGTGGGTGGGTGGGTGAGTTAGTGGGTGGGTGGGTGAGTGGGTGGGTGGGTGGGTGAGTGGGTGGGTGGGTGAGTGGGTGGGTGGGTGGGTGAGTGGGTGGGTGGGTGAGTGGGTGGGTGAGTGGGTGGGTGGGTGAGTGGGTGGGTGGGTAGGTGAGTGGGTGGGTGGGTGGGTGAGTGGGTGGGTGGGTGAGTGGGTGGGTGAGTGGGTGGGTGGGTGAGTGGGAGGGTGGGTGGGTGGGTGAGTGGGTGGGTGGGTGAGTGGGTGGGTGGGTGGGTGAGTGGGTGGGTGAGTGGGTGGGTGGGTGAGTGGGTGGGTGGGTGGGTGGGTGGGTGAGTGGGTGGGTGAGTGGGTGGGTGGGTGAGTGGGTGGGTGGGTGAGTTGGTGGGTGGGTGGGTGGGTGGGTGAGTGGGTGGGTGGGTGGGTGAGTGGGTGGGTGGGTGAGTGGGTGGGTGGGTGAGTGGGTGGGTGGGTGAGTGGGTAGGTGGGTGAGTGGGTGGGTGGGTGGGTGAGTGGGTGGGTGGGTGAGTGGGTGGGTGGGTGGGTGAGTGGGTGGGTGGGTGAGTGGGTGGGTCGGTGAGTGGGTGGGTGGGTGAGTGGGTGGGTGGGTGGGTGGGTGGGTGAGTGGGTGGGTGGGTGAGTGAGTGGGTGGGTGGGTGAGTGGGTGGGTGGGTGAGTGGGTGGGTGGGTGGGTGGGTGGGTGAGTGGGTGGGTGAGTGAGTTGTTGGGTGGGTGGTGAGTGGGTGGGTGAGTGGGTGGGTGGGTGGGTGAGTGGGTGGGTGGGTGGGTGAGTGGTGGGTGGGTGGGTGAGTGGGTGGGTGAGTGAGTGGGTGGGTGGGTGAGTGAGTGGGTGGGTGGGTGGGTGGGTGAGTGGGTGGGTGGGTGGTGGGTGGTTGGGTGAGTGAGTGGGTGGGTGGGTGGGTGAGTGAGTGGGTGGGTGGGTGGGTGGGTGAGTGAGTGAGTGAGTGGGTGGGTGGGTGAGTGAGTGGGTGGGTGAGTGGGTGGGTGGGTGGGTGGGTGGGTGAGTGAGTGGGTGGGTGGGTGGGTGAGTGAGTGGGTGGGTGGGTGAGTG
>NW_027621303.1:0-1000 GCF_964198595.1 Lampetra fluviatilis | reverse complement strand
ACAGAGGTCGGGGCTTATATTTTACTACAATTTACATATTTCACATATTGTTTTATATTTTTATTATTTTGTTATTTCCCTTCTACGTGACTTTACCGAAAGAACCAAGAATATGAATCCCTGCAGTCACGAAATCTTTAAATAAAAAAAATGTCACGTATCTTCTTGGTTCTTTCGGTAAAGTCACGTAGAAGGGAAGTAAAACATTAATAAAAATAAAACATAATTAAATAATTCTCACGACGTTTTATTTTTATTATTTTATTATTTCCCTTCTACGTGACTTTACCGAAAGAACCAAGAATATGAATCCCTGCAGTCACGAAAGCTTTAAATCAAAATATTTCACTTAATTAACATATTTAGATATGATTATGTCCTGTATATGGTACAACATTGTATCCATGATTACAACCATTGTATTATTTTCGAACGTGCTGACTTATTTCAACATTAACATCACCATTAACATAAACATCAACCATCAACATCACCATCCAACATCACCATCCACATCAACCACATCACCATCAACATAACCATCAACATCACCATCACATCACCATTCACATCAACCACATCACCATCAACATAACCATCAACATCACCATTCACATCACCATTCACATCAACCACATCACCATCAACATAACCATCAACATCACCATCAACATCACCCTTCACATCACCATTCACATCAACCACTAAACCATCAACATCAACATCACCATTCACATCACCATTCACATCACCATTCACATCACCATTCACATCACCATTCACATCAACCACTAAACCATTCACCATTCAGATCTGGCCACTCTGGTGCACACTCTTCCGAATGATCACTGAGGAAAGAGCCAGTGCTGGAAATTCCACATTCCTATGGCCAGCGAGGGCGGTGTGGTGGTGGTAGTGGTGGTGGTTGTGTTGTTTGGGTTGGGGTGGAGGAACGAATTCCATCCGTAACTCCACAGGGACGGAGGGAGGGGATGGATCG
>NW_027621302.1:0-17500 GCF_964198595.1 Lampetra fluviatilis | reverse complement strand
AATACCCAGGCAGGTGCTTCGTTTTGGTGGGGCTGATGGTAAGGCCCCACCTCTTAGTGGCAAGCTCCAGTCTCAGCAGCAGCGTCTCCAACTCCTCCTCCGAATAAGCAGCTATTACCAAATCATCGGCATACATAACGTGGTTGACCAATAGGGAGCCATCCCTTGATCGCACCCGGGCATCGATCAGCCTCCCATTGTATCTGTACCGGATGGAAATTCCCCCGGTACAGCCATTGAAGGCTTCGCGAACTACGCGGTCAAAATAGATGTCAAACAATGTGGGAGCCAGAGGACATCCCTGTCGCACTCAAAAGGTGTACAGCGAATGGCTCAGACACACACACACACAACTAAACACACACACACTACACACCCAGACACACACACCCACTCACTCTGCACACACTCACAACTGAACTCAAAATTTCCTGTTTCCCACGCTCCTACACTCAGCAATCTTATTCACTTCCCTCTCACTGCTCACCACCACCACAACCACCACCACCACCCTCACCACCACCACAACCACCACCACCACCCTCACCACCACCACCACAACCACCCTCACCACCACCACCACAACCACCCTCACCACCACCACCACAACCACCACCACCACCCTCACCACCACCACCACAACCACCCTCACCACCACCACCACAACCACCACAACCACCCTCACCACCAGCCTCACCACCACCACCCTCACCACCCTCACCACCCTCACCACCACCCTCACCACCACCCTCACCACCACCCTCACCACAACCACCCTCACCACCACCACCACCACCACAACCACCTTCACCACCACCCTCACCACCACCACCACAACCACCCTCACCACCACCACCACAACCACCCTCACCACCACCACCACCACCCTCACCACCACCACCACAACCACCCTCACCACCACCATCACCACCACCACCACCACAACCACCACCACCAGCCTCACCACCACCACCCTCACCACCCTCACCACCACCCTCACCACCACCCTCACCACAACCACCCTCACCACCACCACCACCACAACCACCCTCACCACCACCCTCACCACCACCACCACAACCACCCTCACCACCACCACCACAACCACCCTCACCACCACCACCACCCTCACCACCACCACCACAACCACCCTCACCACCACCATCACCACCACCACCACCACAACCACCACCACCACCCTCACCACCACCACCACAACCACCCTCACCACCACCACCACCACCACCCTCACCACCACCACCACCACAACCACCCTCACCACCACCCTCACCACCACCACCACCACAACCACCACCACCACCCTCACCACCACCACAACCACCCTCACCACCACCACCACAACCACCACCACCACAACCACCCTCACCACCAGCCTCACCACCACCACCCTCACCACCCTCACCACCACCCTCACCACCACCCTCACCACAACCACCCTCACCACCACCACCACCACAACCGCCCTCACCACCACCCTCACCACCACCACCACAACCACCCTCACCACCCTCACCACCACAACCACCCTCACCACCACCACCACCACCACCCTCACCACCACCACCACAACCACCCTCACCACCACCACCACCACAACCACCCTCACCACCACCCTCACCACCACCACCACAACCACCCTCACCACCACCACCACAACCACCACCACCACCCTCACCACCACCACCACAACCACCCTCACCACCACCATCACCACCACCACCACAACCACCACCACCACCCTCACAACCACCACCACCACAACCACCCTCACCACCACCCTCACCATCACCCTCACCACCACCCTCACCACCACCCTCACCACCCTCACCACCACCCTCACCACCACCACCACAACCACCACCACCACCCCCACCACCACCCTCACCACCACCCTCACCACCACCCTCACCACCACCATCACCACCCTCACCACAACCCTCACCACCACCACCACCACCACCACCACCCCCACCACCACCCTCACCACCACCACCACCCTCACCACCACCCTCACCACCACCCTCACCACCACCCTCACCACCACCATCACCACCCTCACCACAACCCTCACCACCACCACCACCACCACCACCACCCCCACCACCACCCTCACCACCACCACCACCCTCACCACCACCCTCACCACCACCACCACCACCACCCTCACCACCACCCTCACCACCACCCTCACCACCACCACCCTCACCACCACCCTCACCACCACCCTCACCACCACCACCACCACCACCACCACCACCCTCACCACCACCCTCACCACCACCACCCTCACCACCAGCCTCACCACCACCTTCACCCACCACCCTCACCACCACCACCCTCACCACCACCACCCTCACCACCTTCACCACCACCACCCTCACCACCACAACCAGCCTCACCACCACCACCACCCTCACCACCACCACCCTCACCACCACCCTCACCACCACCACCACCCTCACCACCACCCTCACCACCACCACCACCACCACCCTCACCACCACCCTCACCACCAGCGCCACCCTCACCACCACCACCACCACCACCCTCACCACCACCCTCACCACCACCACCACCCTCACCACCACCCTCACCACCACCACCACCCTCACCACCACCCTCACCACCAGCACCACCCTCACCACCACCATCACCACCACCACCACCACCCTCACCACCAGCACCACCCTCACCACCACCACCACCCTCACCACCACCCTCACCACCACCCTCACCACCACCCTCACCACCACCACCACCCTCACCACCCTCACCACCACCACCCTCACCACCACCCTCACCACCACCACCACCCTCACCACCACCCTCACCACCAGCACCACCCTCACCACCACCATCACCACCACCACCACCACCCTCACCACCAGCACCACCCTCACCACCACCACCACCCTCACCACCACCCTCACCACCACCCTCACCACCACCCTCACCACCACCACCCTCACCACCCTCACCACCACCACCACCCTCACCACCACCACCACCCTCACCACCCTCACCACCACCACAACCCTCACCACCACCCTCACCACCACCACCACCACCACCCCCACCACTACTGACACAAACAAAGACAGTGACATACACACACAGACACAAACACAGACACACACAGACACACACACAGATACACACACAGACACACACACACACACAGACACACATACACAGACACTCACACACAGACACACACACAGACACAAACACACAGATAAACACACAGACACACACAGACACACACACACAGACACACACACAGACACACACACACACACAGACACACACACAGACACACACACACACAGATACACACACACACAGACACACACAGACACAGATACACAGACACACACACAGACACTAACACACAGATACACAAACAGGCACACACACAGACACACACACACATAGACACACACACAGACACACACAGACACACACACAGATAATGATGATGGTGTTTACAATGGTGATGATTCTGATAGTGATGGTGTTAATGATGGTGATGATTCTGATAGTGATGGTGTTAATGATGGTTTTGATGATGATGTTGTTGATGGTGATGATGATAGTGATGATGATAGTGATGGTGTTAATGATGGTGAGGTTTAATGTTGTTGATGCTGATGATGACGATGTTGATGATGATGATGGTGGTGATGATGTTGTTGATGGTGATGATGATGATGGTGGTGATGATGATGTTGTTGATGGTGATGATGATGATGATGGTGGTGATGATGTTGTTGATGATGTTGATGGTGATGATGATGTTGATGGTGATGATGATGTTGATGGTGATGATGTTGATGTTGTTGATGATGATGATGACGATGATGTTAATGATGTTGTTGATGATGTTGATGACGATGATGTTAATGATGTTGTTGATGATGATGATGACGATGATGTTGATGATGATGATGTTAATGATGATGTTGATGATGTTGTTGATGATGATGATGTTGATGATGATGATGACGATGATGTTGATGATGATGATGACGATGATGTTAATGATGTTGTTGATGATGATGATGATGTTGATGATGTTGTTGATGATGATGATGACGATGATGTTAATGATGATGTTGATGATGATGATGACGATGATGTTGATGATGATGTTGATGATGATGATGACGATGATGTTGATGATGATGATGTTGTTGATGATGATGATGATGTTGATGATGTTGTTGATGATGATGATGTTGATGATGTTGTTGATGATGATGATGATGTTGATGATGTTGTTGATGATGATGATGACGATGATGTTAATGATGATGTTGATGATGATGATGACGATGATGTTGATGATGATGTTGATGATGATGATGACGATGATGTTGATGATGATGATGTTGTTGATGATGATGATGATGTTGATGATGTTGTTGATGATGATGATGACGATGATGTTAATGATGATGTTGATGATGATGATGACGATGATGTTAATGATGATGTTGATGATGATGATGACGATGATGTTGATGATGATGATGACGATGATGTTGATGATGATGATGACGATGATGTTAATGATGATGTTGATGATGATGATGATGACGATGTTAATGATGTTGTTGATGATGATGATGATGTTGATGATGTTGTTGATGATGATGATGACGATGATGTTAATGATGATGTTGATGATGATGATGTTGATGATGTTGATGATGTTGTTGATGATGATGATGACGATGATGTTGATGATGTTGATGATGATGATGTTGATGATGTTAATGATGTTGTTGATGATGATGACGATGATGATGTTGATGATGTTGTTGATGACGATGATGACGATGATGATGTTGATGATGTTGTTGATGACGATGATGACGATGATGTTAATGATGTTGTTGATGATGATGACGATGATGTTGATGATGATGATGACGATGATGTTAATGATGTTGATGATGATGATGACGATGATGTTAATGATGTTGATGATGATGATGACGATGATGTTGATGATGATGATGACGATGATGTTAATGATGTTGATGATGATGATGACGATGATGTTAATGATGTTGATGATGATGATGATGACGATGATGTTGACGATGTTGATGATGATGATGACGATGATGTTAATGACGCTGTTGATGATGATGACGATGATGTTAATGATGTTGATGATGATGATGACGACGATGATGTTAATGATGTTGTTGATGATGATGACGATGATGTTGATGATGATGATGACGATGATGTTAATGATGTTGATGATGATGATGACGATGATGTTAATGATGTTGATGATGATGATGATGACGATGATGTTGACGATGTTGATGATGATGATGACGATGATGTTAATGACGCTGTTGATGATGATGACGATGATGTTAATGATGTTGATGATGATGATGACGACGATGATGTTAATGATGTTGTTGATGATGATGATGATGACGATGATGTTAATGATGATGTTGATGATGTTAATGATGTTGATGATGATGATGACGACGATGATGTTAATGATGTTGATGATGATGATGATGACGATGATGACGATGATGTTAATGATGTTGATGTTGTTGTTGATGACGATGATGACGATGATGTTAATGATGTTGTTGATGACGATGATGACGATGATGTTAATGATGATGTTAATGATGTTGATGATGATGATGATGACGATGATGTTGATGATGTTGTTGATGATGATGACGATGATGTTGATGATGTTGATGATGATGATGACGATGATGTTAATGATGTTGTTGATGACGATGATGATGATGATGTTAATGATGTTGTTGATGACGATGATGACGATGATGTTAATGATGATGATGATGTTGATGATGATGACGATGATGTTGATGATGTTGTTGATGATGATGATGACGATGATGTTGATGATGATGTTGATGATGATGACGATGATGTTGATGATGTTAATGATGTTGTTGATGATGATGACGATGATGTTGTTGATGATGTTGATGATGTTGTTGATGATGATGATGACGATGATGTTGATGATGATGTTGATGATGATGATGACGATGATGTTAATGATGTTGTTGATGATGATGACGATGATGTTGATGATGTTAATGATGTTGTTGATGATGATGACGATGATGTTGTTGATGATGTTGATGATGTTGTTGATGATGTTAATGATGTTGTTGATGATGATGACGATGATGTTAATGATGTTGTTGATGATGATGTTAATGATGTTGTTGATGATGATGACGATGATGTTGTTGATGATGATGTTGATGATGTTAATGATGTTGTTGATGATGATGTTAATGATGTTGTTGATGATGATGACGATGATGTTGTTGATGATGTTGACGATGATGTTGTTGATGATGTTGATGATGTTGTTGATGATGATGTTAATGATGTTGTTGATGATGATGACGATGATGTTGTTGATGATGTTGATGATGACGATGATGTTGATGATGTTGTTGATGATGATGATGACGATGATGTTAATGATGTTGATGTTGATGATGACAATGATGATGACGATGATGTTGATGATGTTGTTGATGATGATGATGACGATGATGTTGATGATGTTGTTGATGACGATGATGACGATGATGTTAATGATGTTGTTGATGACGATGATGACGATGATGTTGATGATGTTGATGATGTTGTTGATGACGATGATGACGATGATGTTGATGATGTTGATGTTGTTGTTGATGACGATGATGACGATGATGTTGATGATGTTGATGTTGATGATGATGATGATGATGACGATGATGTTGATGATGTTGATGATGATGATGATGACGATGATGTTGATGATGTTAATGATGTTGTTGATGACGATGATGACGATGATGTTAATGATGTTGATGTTGTTGTTGATGACGATGATGACGATGATGTTAATGATGTTGATGATGATGATGATGACGATGATGATGATGTTGATGATGATGATGATGACGATGATGTTGATGATGTTGATGATGATGATGATGACGATGATGTTGATGATGTTGATGATGTTGTTGATGACGATGATGACGATGATGTTGATGATGTTGATGTTGTTGTTGATGACGATGATGACGATGATGTTGATGATGTTGATGATGATGATGATGACGATGATGTTGATGATGTTGATGATGATGATGATGACGATGATGTTGATGATGTTGATGATGTTGATGATGATGATGATGACGATGATGTTGATGATGTTGATGTTGTTGTTGATGACGATGATGACGATGATGTTAATGATGTTGATGATGTTGTTGATGACGATGATGATGATGTTGATGATGATGATGATGACGATGATGTTGATGATGTTGATGATGATGATGATGACGATGATGTTGATGATGTTGTTGATGACGATGATGATGATGATGTTAATGATGTTGTTGATGACGATGATGACGATGATGTTGATGATGTTGATGATGATGATGATGACGATGATGTTGATGATGTTGTTGATGATGATGACGATGATGTTGATGATGTTGATGATGATGATGACGATGTTAATGATGTTGTTGATGATGATGACGATGATGTTAATGATGTTGTTGATGATGATGATGATGATGTTAATGATGTTGTTGATGACGATGATGACGATGATGTTAATGATGTTGATGATGATGACGATGATGTTGATGATGTTGATGATGATGATGACGATGATGTTGATGATGATGACGATGATGATGACGATGATGTTAATGATGTTGATGATGATGATGACGATGATGTTGATGATGTTGATGATGATGATGATGACGATGATGTTAATGATGTTGATGATGATGATGACGATGATGTTAATGATGTTGATGATGATGATGATGACGATGATGTTGATGATGATGACGATGATGTTAATGATGTTGTTGATGATGATGACGATGATGTTGATGATGATGACGATGATGTTAATGATGTTGTTGATGATGATGACGATGATGTTGATGATGATGACGATGATGTTAATGATGTTGATGATGATGATGACGATGATGATGACGATGATGTTGATGATGATGACGATGATGTTGATGATGTTGTTGATGATGATGACGATGATGTTGATGATGATGACGATGATGTTAATGATGTTGATGATGATGATGATGACGATGATGTTGATGATGATGATGACGATGATGTTAATGATGTTGATGATGATGATGACGATGATGTTGATGATGATGACGATGATGTTAATGATGTTGTTGATGATGATGATGACGATGATGTTGATGATGATGACGATGATGTTAATGATGTTGATGATGATGATGATGACGATGTTAATGATGTTGTTGATGATGATGTTGATGATGTTGATGATGTTGATGATGATGATGACGATGATGTTAATGATGTTGTTGATGATGATGACGATGATGTTAATGATGATGATGATGTTGATGATGTTGTTGATGATGATGACGATGATGTTAATGATGTTGTTGATGATGATGACGATGATGTTAATGATGTTGACGATGATGTTAGTGATGTTAATGATGTTGTTGATGATGATGACGACGATATTATTTGCGAGTTTAATGTCAAGACATCAGTATGACACGCTCCGTCTCGCAGCGACTAAAAATATACTCAGAGACACACAGACAAAGCTCGCCCAGGTAGCCTCTAGCAGGCTGTAGGGGCAAGTGCTGTCAGCGGCACTGTGGCAAACACACACAGAGGGGTTGGGTGGCCAGCACCACGCCCGGCAGCCTTTGTCTCTCTTCAATACACACACTCACTCAGTCAGTCAGTCACTCACTCAGTCACTCACTCACTCAGTCAGTCACTAAGTCATTCACTCAGTCACTCACTCACTCACTCAGTCAGTCACTCACTCACTCAGTCACTCACTCAGTCACCCACTCACTCACTCAGTCACTCAGTCATTCACCCACTCAGTCACCCACTCACTCAGTCACTCACTCAGTCACTCAGTCACTCACCCACCCACTCAGTCACCCACTCACTCACTCAGTCACTCAGTCATTCACCCACTCAGTCACCCACTCACTCAGTCACTCACTCAGTCACTCACTCACTCACTCAATCACTCACTCACTCACTCACCCACTCAGTCACCCACTCAATCACTCACACACCCACTCACTCAGTCACTCACCCACTCACTCACCCACTCACCCACTCACTCAGTCACTCACTCACTCACCCACTCACTCGCTCAATCACTCACCCACTCATTCACCCACTCACACACTCACTCACTCAGTCACTCACCCACTCACTCACTCACTCAGTCACTCACTCACTCAGTCACCCACTCACCCACTCACTCACTCAGTCACTCACCCACTCACTCACTCAGTCACTCACCCACTCACTGACTCAGTCACCCACTCAGTCACTCACTCACTCAGTCACTCACTCACCCACTCACTCACTCATCCACTCACCCACTCAGTCACTCACCCACTCATCCAATCGCTCACAAACACAGGCAAAGCTCCCCCGTGTAGCCTCATCAGAATGTAGGGGCAAGTGCTGTTAGCGAGCAACTTACACACAGAGGGGGTGATGTGGCCACCACCACCACCACCACCACAACCACCACCACCACCACAACCACCACCACCACCACCACAACCACCACCACCACCACAACCACCACCACCACCACCACAACCACCACCACCACCACAACCACCACAACCACCACCACCACCACCACAACCATCACCACCACCACAACCACCACCACCACCACCACAACCACCACCACCACCACAACCACCACAACCACCACCACCACCACCACAACCACCACCACCACCACAACCACCACCACCACCACCACAACCACCACCACCACCACAACCACCACCACCACCACCACAACCACCACCACCACCACAACCACCACAACCACCACCACCACCACCACAACCATCACCACCACCACAACCACCACCACCACCACCACAACCACCACCACCACCACAACCACCACAACCACCACCACCACCACCACAACCATCACCACCACCACCACCACCACCACCACCACAACCACCACCACCACCACCACAACCACCACCACCACCACAACCACCACCACCACCACCACAACCACCACAACCACCACCACCACCACCACCACACAACCACCACCACCACAACCACCACCACCACCACCACAATCACCACCACCACAACCACCACAACCACCACCACCACCACCACCACACAACCACCACCACCACAACCACCACCACCACCACCACAACCACCACCACCACCACAACCACCACCACCACCACCACCACACAACCACCACCACCACAACCACCACCACCACCACCACAACCACCACCACCACCACCACAACCACCACCACCACAACCACCACCACCACCACCACAACCACCACCACCACCACCACAACCACCACCACCACCACCACAACCACCACCACAACCACCACAACCACCACCACCACCACCACAACCACCACCACAACCACCACCACAACCACCACAACCACCACCACCACACAACCACCACCACCACCACCACCACAACCACCACCACCACAACCACCACCACCACCACCACAACCACCACCACCACCACCACAACCACCACCACCACGCCCGGCTGCCTTTGTCTCTCTTCAATACACACACCCACTCACTCACTCAGTCACTCACTCACTCAGTCACTCACTAAGTCACTCACTCACACACTCACTCACCCACCCACTCACTCACCCACTCACTCACTCACTCACCCACTCACTCACTCACTCACCCACTCACCCACCCACTCACCCACTCACTCACTCACTCACCAACTCACTCACCCACTCACTCACTCACCCACTCACCAACTCACACACTCACTCACCCACTCACTCACTCACCCACTCACTCACTCACCCACTCACTCACTCACTCACCCACTCACCCACTCACTCACTCACCCACTCACCCACCCACTCACCCACTCACCCACTCACTCACTCACCCACTCACTCACTCACTCACCCACTCACCCACTCACCCACTCACTCACCCACTCACCAACTCACACACTCACTCACTCACCCACTCACTCACCCACTCACTCACTCACCCACTCACTCATTCACCCACTCACTCACCCACTCACTCACTCACCCACTCACTCACTCACTCACCCACTCACTCACTCACCCACTCACCCACTCACTCACTCACCCACTCACTCACCCACTCACTCACTCACTCACCCACTCACTCACTCACCCACTCACCAACTCACACACTCACTCCCAGTAACTACACACAGAGGGGGGGGGGGGAGGGGGTGATGTGGCCACCACCACCACCACCACCACAACCACCACCACCATCACCACCACCACAACCACCACCACCACTACAGCTACACCAGCTTACTCATTTTAGGCTGAGTCGACCTAGGGGAAGCCCAGGACCGGTTCAGATAATCGTCACAGCTGAGTGATGATGTTGATGGCGATTGTCATGGTAATGACGGTGATGATGTTGATTGTGATGTTGATGATGGTGATTGTGATGGTGATGATGGTGATGATTGTGATGGTGATGATGTTGATTGTGATGGTGATGATGACGTCACTGGCCATTGTCAAACCGGAAAAACAAGACCGTGATCACGTGGTGTAAACACTCTCAGTGTGTGAGTGTGTCTCTGTGTGTGTGTCTGTGTGTGTGTCTGTGTGTGTGTGAGTGTGTGTCTGTGTGTGTGTCTGTGTGTGTCTCTATGTGTGTGTCTGTGTGTGTCTCTGTGTGTGTGTGTGTGAGTGTGTGTGTCTGTGTGTGTGTCTGTGTGTGAGTGTCTGTCTGTGTGTGTGTGTCTGTGTGTGTGTGTCTGTGTGTGTGTCTGTGTGTGTCTGTGTGTGTGTGTCTGTGTCTGTCTGTGTGTGTGTGTCTGTGTGTGAGTATGTGTCTGTGTGTGTGTGTCTGTCTGTGTGTGTGTCTGTGTGTGTGTGTGTCTGTGTGTGTGTATATCTGTGTGTGTGTGTGTCTCTTTGTGTGTGTCTGTGTGTGTGTGTGAGTGTGTCTTTCTCTATGTGTGTCTCTGTGTGTGTTTCTCTCTGTGTGTCTGTGTGTGTTTCTGTGTGTGTGTCTGTGTGTGTGTCTGTGTGTGTGTCTGTGTGTGTGTGTGTCTGTGTGTGTGTCTGTGTGAGTGTGTCTGTCTGTGTGTGTGTCTGTGTGTGTCTGTGTGTGTGTCTGTGTGTGTGTCTGTGTGTGTGAGTGTGTGTCTGTGTGTGTGTGTGTCTGTGTGTGTGTCTGTGTGAGTGTGTCTGTCTGTGTGTCTGTGTGTGAGTGAGTGAGTGAGTCTGTGAGTGAGTGAGTCTGTGAGTGAGTGAGTGAGTCTGTGAGTGAGTGAGTCTGTGAGTGAGTGAGTCTGTGAGTGAGTGAGTGAGTCTGTGAGTGAGTGAGTCTGTGAGTGAGTCTGTGAGTGAGTCTGTGAGTGAGTGTGTGTGTGAGTGAGTGAGTGAGTCTGTGAGTGAGTGAGTCTGTGAGTGAGTCTGTGAGTGAGTCTGTGAGTGAGCGAGTGAGTTTGTGAGTGAGTGAGTCTGTGAGTGAGTGAGTCTGTGAGTGAGTGAGTCTGTGAGTGAGTGAGTGAGTTGGTGAGTGAGTGAGTCTGTGAGTGAGTGAGTCTGTGAGTGAGTGAGTTTGTGAGTGAGCGAGTGAGTTTGTGAGTGAGTGAGTCTGTGAGTGAGTGAGTCTGTGAGTGAGTGAGTCTGTGAGTGAGTGAGTGAGTGAGTTGGTGAGTGAGTGGGTGAGTGAGTTGGTGAGTGAGTTGGTGTGTGAGTTTGTGAGTGAGTGAGTCTGTGAGTGAGTGAGTGAGTCTGTGAGTGAGTGAGTGAGTTGATGAATGAGTGAGTGAGTCTGTGAGTGAGTGAGTGGGTGAGTGAGTGAGTCTGTGAGTGAGTGAGTGAGTCTGTGAGTGAGTGAGTCTGTGAGTGAGTGAGTGAGTCTGTGAGTGAGTGAGTGGGTGAGTGAGTGAGTCTGTGAGTGAGTGAGTCTGTGAGTGAGTGAGTGAGTCTGTGAGTGAGTGAGTGAGTGGGTGGGTGAGTGAGTCTGTGAGTGAGTGAGTGAGTCTGTGAGTGAGTGAGTGAGTGAGTCTGTGAGTGAGTGAGTGGGTGGGTGAGTGAGTCTGTGAGTGAGTGAGTGAGTCTGTGAGTGAGTGAGTGGGTGGGTGAGTGAGTCTGTGAGTGAGTGAGTGGGTGAGTGAGTTGGTGAGTGAGTCTGTGAGTGAGTGAGTGAGTCTGTGAGTGAGTGAGTGGGTGAGTGAGTGAGTCTGCGAGTGAGTGAGTCTGTGAGTGAGTGGGTGAGTGAGTCTGTGAGTGAGTGAGTCTGTGAGTGAGTGAGTGAGTTGGTGAGTGAGTGAGTCTGTGAGTGAGTGAGTCTGTGAGTGAGTGAGTGAGTGAGTCTGTGAGTGAGTGAGTCTGTGAGTGAGTGAGTGAGTGGGTGAGTGAGTCTGTGAGTGAGTGAGTCTGTGAGTGAGTGAGTGAGTTTGTGAGTGAGTGGGTGAGTGAGTTGGTGAGTGAGTTGGTGTGTGTTAGTTTGTGAGTGAGTGAGTCTGTGAGTGAGTGAGTCTGTGAGTGAGTGAGTGAGTTGATGAATGAGTGAGTGAGTCTGTGAGTGAGTGAGTGGGTGAGTGAGTGAGTGAGTCTGTGAGTGAGTGAGTCTGTGAGTGAGTGAGTCTGTGAGTGAGTGAGTGAGTCTGTGAGTGAGTGAGTGGGTGGGTGAGTGAGTCTGTGAGTGAGTGAGTGAGTCTGTGAGTGAGTGAGTGAGTCTGTGAGTGAGTGAGTGGGTGGGTGAGTGAGTCTGTGAGTGAGTGAGTGAGTCTGTGAGTGAGTGAGTGGGTGGGTGGGTGAGTGAGTCTGTGAGTGAGTGAGTGAGTCTGTGAGTGAGTGAGTGAGTCTGTGAGTGAGTGAGTGGGTGGGTGAGTGAGTTTGTGAGTGAGTGAGTGAGTCTGTGAGTGAGTGAGTGGGTGGGTGAGTGAGTCTGTGAGTGAGTGAGTGGGTGAGTGAGTTGGTGAGTGAGTCTGTGAGTGAGTGAGTCTGTGAGTGAGTGAGTGGGTGAGTGAGTGAGTCTGCGAGTGAGTGAGTCTGTGAGTGAGTGGGTGAGTGAGTCTGTGAGTGAGTGAGTCTGTGAGTGAGTGAGTGAGTTGGTGAGTGAGTGAGTCTGTGAGTGAGTGAGTCTGTGAGTGAGTGAGTGGGTGAGTGAGTCTGTGAGTGAGTGAGTCTGTGAGTGAGTGAGTGAGTGGGTGAGTGAGTCTGTGAGTGAGTGAGTCTGTGAGTGAGTGAGTGAGTTTGTGAGTGAGTGGGTGAGTGAGTTGGTGAGTGAGTTGGTGTGTGAGTTTGTGAGTGAGTGAGTCTGTGAGTGAGTGAGTGAGTCTGTGAGTGAGTGAGTTGATGAATGAGTGAGTGAGTCTGTGAGTGAGTGAGTGAGTGGGTGAGTGAGTGAGTCTGTGAGTGAGTGAGTGAGTCTGTGAGTGAGTGAGTCTGTGAGTGAGTGAGTGAGTCTGTGAGTGAGTGAGTGGGTGGGTGAGTGAGTCTGTGAGTGAGTGAGTCTGTGAGTGAGTGAGTGAGTCTGTGAGTGAGTGAGTGGGTGGGTGAGTGAGTCTGTGAGTGAGTGAGTGAGTCTGTGAGTGAGTGGGTGGGTGAGTGAGTCTGTGAGTGAGTGAGTGAGTCTGTGAGTGAGTGAGTGGGTGGGTGAGTGAGTCTGTGAGTGAGTGAGTGAGTGAGTTGGTGAGTGAGTCTGTGAGTGAGTGAGTGAGTCTGTGAGTGAGTGAGTGGGTGAGTGAGTGAGTCTGCGAGTGAGTGAGTCTGTGAGTGAGTGGGTGAGTGAGTCTGTGAGTGAGTGAGTGGGTGAGTGAGTGAGTCTGTGAGTGAGTGAGTGGGTGAGTGAGTTGGTGAGTGAGTGGGTGAGTGAGTGGGTGAGTGAGTGGGTGAGTTGGTGAGTGAGTTGGTGAGTGAGTGAGTCTGTGAGTGAGTGAGTCTGTGAGTGAGTGAGTCTGTGAGTGAGTGAGTGGGTGAGTGAGTGAGTCTGCGAGTGAGTGAGTCTGTGAGTGAGTGGGTGAGTGAGTCTGTGAGTGAGTGAGTGGGTGAGTGAGTGAGTCTGTGAGTGAGTGAGTGGGTGAGTGAGTTGGTGAGTGAGTGGGTGAGTGAGTGGGTGAGTGAGTGAGTGAGTCTGTGAGTGAGTGTGTGAGTGAGTGAGTGGGTGAGTGAGTGAGTCTGTGAGTGAGTGTGTGAGTGAGTGAGTGGGTGAGTGAGTGAGTCTGTGAGTGAGTGAGTGGGTGAGTGAGTGGGTGAGTGAGTGAGTGAGTCTGTGAGTGAGTGAGTGGGTGGGTGAGTGAGTTGGTGAGTGAGTGGGTGAGTGAGTGAGTCTGTGAGTGAGTGGGTGGGTGAGTGAGTTGGTGAGTGAGTCTGTGAGTGAGTGAGTGGGTGGGTGAGTGAGTTGGTGAGTGAGTGGGTGAGTGAGTGGGTGAGTGAGTGAGTGAGTCTGTGAGTGAGTGAGTGGGTGGGTGAGTGAGTCTGTGAGTGAGTGAGTCTGTGAGTGAGTGAGTGAGTCTGTGAGTGAGTGAGTGAGTCTGTGAGTGAGTGAGTGAGTCTGTGAGTGAGTGAGTCTGTGAGTGAGTGAGTGAGTCTGTGAGTGAGTGAGTGAGTCTGTGAGTGAGTGAGTGAGTCTGTGAGTGAGTGAGTGGGTGAGTGAGTGAGTTGGTGAGTGAGTTGGTGAGTGAGTCTGTGAGTGGGTGAGTCTCCATAGGCGCTGCTTCTGTTGCTCGCTACCAACTTGCCCCTAAAACCCGTGCGAGGCTACCCGGGAACCCTTTGCCTCTGTGTCCTATAAAGCGTCCGAGACACAACAACAACAGCAGATGGCAAACATCCCTCGGTCGCCAGCACAGACAAAGCTCCCCCAGGTAGCCTCTAGCAGGGCTGCAGGGGCAAGTGCTGTCACACACACACAGACAAAGCTCCCCCAGGTAGCCTCTAGCAGGGCTGCAGGGGCAAGTGCTGTCACACACACACAGACAAAGCTCCCCCAGGTAGCCTCTAGCAGGGCTGCAGGGGCAAGTGCTGTCACACACACACAGACAAAGCTCCCCCAGGTAGCCTCTAGCAGGGCTGCAGGGGCAAGTGCTGTCACACACACACAGACAAAGCTCCCCCAGGTAGCCTCTAGCAGGGCTGCAGGGGCAAGTGCTGTCACACACACACAGACAAAGCTCCCCCAGGTAGCCTCTAGCAGGGCTGCAGGGGCAAGTGCTGTCACACACACACAGACAAAGCTCCCCCAGGTAGCCTCTAGCAGGGCTGCAGGGGCAAGTGCTGTCACACACACACAGACAAAGCTCCCCCAGGTAGCCTCTAGCAGAGCTGTAGGGGCAAGTGCTGTCACACACACAGACAAAGCACCCCCAGGTAGGCTCTAGCAGGGCTGCAGGGGCAAGTGCTGTCACATACACAGACAAAGCTCCCCCAGGTAGCCTCTAGCAGAGCTGTAGGGGCAAGTGCTGTCACACACACACAGACAAAGCTCCCCCAGGTAGCCTCTAGCAGGGCTGTAGGGGCAAGTGCTGTCACACACACACAGACAAAGCTCCCCCAGGTAGCCTCTAGCAGGGCTGTAGGGGCAAGTGCTGTCACACACACACAGACAAAGCTCCCCCAGGTAGCCTCTAGCAGGGCTGCAGGGGCAAGTGCTGTCACACACACACAGACAAAGCTCCCCCAGGTAGCCTCTAGCAGGGCTGTAGGGGCAAGTGCTGTCACACACACACAGGCAAAGCTCCCCCAGGTAGCCTCTAGCAGGGCTGTAGGGGCAAGTGCTGTCACACACACACAGACAAAGCTCCCCCAGGTAGCCTCTAGCAGGGCTGTAGGGGCAAGTGCTGTCACACACACACAGACAAAGCTCCCCCAGGTAGCCTCTAGCAGGGCTGTAGGGGCAAGTGCTGTCACACATACACAGACAAAGCTCCCCCAGGTAGCCTCTAGCAGGGCTGTAGGGGCAAGTGCTGTCACACACACACAGACAAAGCTCCCCCAGGTAGCCTCTAGCAGGGCTGCAGGGGCAAGTGCTGTCACACACACACAGACAAAGCTCCCCCAGGTAGCCTCTAGCAGGGCTGTAGGGGCAAGTGCTGTCACACACACAGACAAAGCTCCCCCAGGTAGCCTCTAGCAGGGCTGTAGGGGCAAGTGCTGTTACACACACAGGCAAAGCACCCCCAGGTAGCCTCTAGCAGGGCTGTAGGGGCAAGTGCTGTCACACACACAGACAAAGATCCCCCAGGTAGCCTCTAGCAGGGCTGTAGGGGCAAGTGCTGTCACACACACAGACAAAGCACCCCCTGGTAGCCTCTAGCAGGGCTGCAGGGGCAAGTGCTGTCACACACACAGACA
>NW_027621301.1:15000-31888 GCF_964198595.1 Lampetra fluviatilis | reverse complement strand
CCCCCTCCCCCCCCTCCCTCCCCTCCTCCCCCCCTCCCCCCTCCCCCCTCCCCCTCCCCCCCCTCCCCCCCCTCCCCCCCCTCCCCCCTCCCCCCCAGGGTGCTCGCCACCCGTTTGCGCAGGCGTTGGGCCGCAACATCGCAAACCCCACGGCCATCTTGCTGTCGTCCGCCAACATGCTGCGCCACCTCAAGTGAGTTGTAGTACTATAGTAGTAGTGTAGTACTATCCTACTAGTGTAGTACTATACTAGTAGGAGTAGTGTAGTAGTGTATAGTGTATCGTAGCAAACCCCACGGCCATCTTGCTGTCGTCCGCCAACATGCTGCGCCACCTCAAGTGAGTTGTAGTACTATAGTACTATAGTAGTAGTACTATAGTACTAGTACTATAGTACTATAGTAGTAGTACTATAGTACTAGTACTATAGTAGTAGTACTATAGTACTAGTACTATAGTACTATAGTAGTAGTACTATAGTACTAGTACTATAGTACTAGTACTATAGAACTAGTGTATAGTGTAGTGTATAGTGTAGTGTATAGTGTGGTGTAGTGTATAGTGTAGTGTAGTGTGTAGTGTAGTGTACAGTGTAGTAGTGTATAGTGTAGTAGTGTATAGTGTAGTAGTGTATAGTGTAGTGTACAGTGTAGTAGTGTACAGTGTAGTGTACAGTGTAGTAGTGTACAGTGTAGTGTACAGTGTAGTAGTGTACAGTGTAGTAGTGTATAGTGTAGTAGTGTACAGTGTAGTAGTGTACAGTGTAGTGTACAGTGTAGTAGTGTACAGTGTAGTGTACAGTGTGTAGTGTAGTGTGTAGTGTAGTGTGTAGTGTAATGTGTAGTGTAGTAGTGTACAGTGTAGTGTACAGTGTAGTAGTGTACAGTGTAGTGTATAGTGTAGTGTACAGTGTAGTGTACAGTGTAGTAGTGTACAGTGTAGTGTACAGTGTAATGTGTAGTGTAGTAGTGTACAGTGTAGTGTACAGTGTAATGTGTAGTGTAGTAGTGTACAGTGTAGTAGTGTATAGTGTAGTGTACAGTGTAGTGTGTGTGTGTGTCCCAGCATGGAGTACCACGCGAACATGATCTATGATGCAGTACGCAAAGTCATCAAGACAGGCAAGGTGAGTCACTCACCAATCAACTCACCCACTCACCCACTCACTCACTCACCCACTCACCCACCCACTCACTCACTCACTCACCTACCCACTTATCCACTCACCCACTCACTCACTCAAACACTCACTCACTCACCCACTCACTCACCCACTCACTCACCCACTCACTCACCCACTCACTCACCCACTCACTCACCCACTCACCCACTCACCCACCCACTCACCTACCCACTTATCCACTCACCCACTCACTCACTCACTCACCCACTCACCCACTCACTCACCCACTCACCCACTCACTCACCCACCCACTGACCCACTCACCCACTCACTCACTCACCCACTCACTCACCCACTCACCCACTGACCCACTCACTCACCCACCCACTGACCCACTCACCCACTCACTCACCCACTCACTCACTCACCCACTCACTCACTCACCCACTCACTCACTCACCCACTGACCCACTCACCTACTCACCCACTCACCCACTGACCCACTCACTCACCCACTCACTGACCCACTCACCTACTCACTCACTCACCCACTCACTCACTCACCCACTGACCCACTCACCTACTCACCCACTCACCCACTGACCCACTCACTCACCCACTCACCCACTCACCCACTCACTCACCCACTCACCTACTCACCCACTCACCCACTCACTCACTCACCCACTCTCTCACTCACTCACCCACTCACTCACTCACCCACTGACCCACTCACTCACCCACTCACCCACTCACTCACTCACCCACTGACCCACTCACCCACTCACTCACCCACTCACCCACTCACTCACCCACTCACCCACTCACTCACTCACCCACTGACCCACTCACCCACTCACTCACCCACTCACCCACTGACCCACTCACCCACTCACCCACTCACTCACCCACTCACCCACTGACCCACTCACCCACTCACTCACCCACTCACCCACTGACCCACTCACCCACTCACTCACCCACTCACTCACCCACTCACCTACTCACTCAAACACTCACTCACCCACTCACCTACCCACTTATCCACTCACCCACTCACTCACTCACCCACTCACCCACTCACCCACTCACCCACTCACTCACTCACTCACCCACTCTCTCACTCACTCACCCACTCACCCACTCACTCACTCACCCACTCACTCACTCACCCACTGACCCACTCACCTACTCACTCAAACACTCACTCACCCACTCACTCACCCACTCACTCACCCACTCACCCACTGACCCACTCACCCACTCACTCACCCACTCACCTACTCACTCAAACACTCACTCACCCACTCACCTACCCACTTATCCACTCACCCACTCACTCAATCACCCACTCACCCACTCACCCACTCACTCACTCACTCACCCACTCTCTCACTCACTCACCCACTCACTCACTCACCCACTCACCCACTCACCCACTCACCCACTCACCCACCCACTCACCCACCCACCCACTCACCCACTCACTCACCCACTCACTCATTCACCCACCCACTCACCCACCCACCCACTCACCCACTCACTCACCCAATCACTCACTCACTAGGTGGTGATGGTGGTGGTGATGGTGGTGGTGATGGTGGTGGTGGTGGTGGTGATGGTGGTGATGGTGGTGGTGATGGTGGTGGTGGTGGTGGTGGTGGTGATGGTGGTGGTGGTGATGGTGGTGATGGTGATGGTGTGTGTAGCCACAGTGCCGGTAGCCTTCATAGACGCTGCTGCTGCTACTACTACTACTAACACAGCACTTGCCCCTACAGCCCTCCTCGAGGCTACCTGGGGGAGCTTTGTCTGTGTCTCGGCACTTGCCCCTACAGCCCTGCTAGAGGCTACCTGGGGGAGCTTTGTCTGTGTCTCGGCACTTGCCCCTACAGCCCTGCTGGAGGCTACCTGGGGGAGCTTTGTCTGTGTCTCGGCACTTGCCCCTACAGCCCTGCTGGAGGCTACCTGGGGGAACTTTGTCTGTGTCTCTGCACTTGCTACTCCTAACAAAGCACTTGCCCCTGCAGCCCTGCTAGAGGCTACCTGGGGGAGCTTTGTCTGCGTCTCGGCACTTGCCCCTGCAGCCCTGCTAGAGGCTACCTGGGGGAGCTTTGTCTGTGTGTCTCGGCACTTGCCCCTACAGCCCTGCTAGAGGCTACCTGGGGGAACTTTGTCTGTGTGTCTCGGCACTTGCCCCTACAGCCCTGCTGGAGGCTACCTGGGGGAGCTTTGTCTGTGTCTCAGCACTTGCTACTCCTAACAAAGCACTTGCCCCTGCAGCCCTGCTGGAGGCTACCTGGGGGAGCTTTGTCTGTGTCTCAGCACTTGCTACTCCTAACAAAGCACTTGCCCCTGCAGCCCTGCTAGAGGCTACCTGGGGGAGCTTTGTCTGTGTCTCGGCACTTGCCCCTGCAGCCCTGCTGGAGGCTACCTGGGGGAGCTTTGTCTGTGTGTCTCGGCACTTGCCCCTACAGCCCTGCTGGAGGCTACCTGGGGGAACTTTGTCTGTGTGTGTCACAGGTTCGCACGCGAGACATGGGAGGCTACGCGACCACTGGAGACTTCACGTCATCAGTCATTGACCATCTCTAGACACACTCAGTGACTCATACACACACAGACACACACAGACAGACACACAGACACACACACAGACACACACAGACACACACACAGACACACAGACACACACACACACTCAGTGACTCACACACACACACAGACACACACACAGACACACACACACACACACACTGACACACACACACACTGACACACACACACACTGACACACACACACACTGACACAGACACACACACACACAGACACACACACACAGACACACAGACACACACACACTGACACAGACACACACACACAGACACACAGACACAGACAGACACACTGACACACACACAGACACACAGACACACACACACAGACACACTCAGACACACACACACAGACACACACACACACAGTGACACACACACACACTGACACAGACACACACACTGACACACACAGACACACACAGACACACACACTGACACACAACAACAACAACAACCGCCATTCGCCACTAAGTGGCGGTGACGTCACCACGACGCTTGTGCCAGGCCATGTGCACCCTGAGGCCACGTGAAGTGTCGAACGCCCGCTGGCAGGAGGTCACGGGGCAGACCCAGGTGCCACGGGTCGACTGACCGAGATGACCGAGACGAGTGGCTGATGCACCACCTGTGCCCCCTACTGTGCCAACTTGCTGTGCTTTAGCCACCCAGCGCTCCGCTCGTTGTTGTGAGCGTCGCTCCTCCGCCCTCCGTTGTTGTTGGAGGGCGACTGCCTCCAACTGCCCAGTAGCGTCCTTCACGAGCCTCCTCCACTGAGGCCGATCTTGACACCGCTGGTACCAGTCATCGGCAAGTCCACTCAGCTCCACGTCCTCCTGTACCACATCACTCCATCTCTTCTCCAGCCCGTGCCGCGCCCGTTTAGCCCCCTCGATCCGGCCGAACAAAAGCTGTTTAGGCATGCGGTGGCTGGGCATGCGGGCTACATGACCCAGCCAACGCAGCCTTGCCTGCCGGAGGAGCTCACTGATAGGACTTTGCCCAGATCTTTCAAGGACTTGTGAGCTCCTCACACAATCCAGCCTGGTTAAACCCAGGATGGATCGTAGGCAGGCCAGCCTAAATGTTTCCAACCGGCGAAGATGCTCCACTAGGGGGGTCCACGTTTCGCAAGCGTAGAGAAGGGAGGGAATGACCGTGGCCGAGAAGACCTGAAGCTTCGTGCGGAGCGACAGACCAGGTAGCTTCCACACAGCGTTACGCAACCGATGAAAATATATTGCCGCTCGACTGATTCGGAGTGAGACCTCTGCTGATAAACTGGAGCCGGTCATAAGCACACTGCCCAGGTATGGGAAACTCTCCACTCTCTCCACAACTGCCCCATCACCGATTGGGAGTTGTGGGGGTGGAGTGCCAGATGGTACAAAATACCCAGGCAGGTGCTTAGTTTTGGTGGGGCTGATGGTAAGGCCCCACCTCTTAGTGGCACGCTCCAGTCTCAGCAGCAGCGTCTCCAACTCCTCTTCTGAATGAGCAGCTATTACCAAATCATCGGCATACATAACGTGGTTGACCAATAGGGAGCCATCCCTTGATCGCACCCGGGCGTCGATCAGCCTCCCATTATATCTGTACCAAATGGTAATTCCCCCGGTACAGCTATTGAAGGCTTCACGAACTACGCAGTCGAAATAGATGTTAAATAATGTGGGAGCCAGAGGACATCCCTGTCGCACCCCAAGGTGTACAGGGAAAGGCTCCGACTCCCGGCCACGTAGTTTTACCCGGGCCCGCTCACCATCATGAAGGTCCTTAATGATCGTGAGCAGAGGGTCAGGGACTCCGAAAGCACGAAGAACAACCCAGAGCCCAGTCCGACTGATGGTATCATAGGCCTTGACCAGGTCAATAAAGCAGAGATGTAGGTCTTTTTGGAATTCCCTACACCTCTGCTGTAGCAGACGGACAGAAAATATGGCATCTGTGCAGGACCGCCCTTTCCTGAAACCGCATTGGGGCTCCGCAAGCCTCTCCTCAGCGTGCCTAGCAAGGCGATGTTGAATAATCCTTGCCAGGACCTTACCCGGCACACTGAGGAGTGAGATGCCCCTGTAGTTGTTACAGTCGGTACGGTCCCCCTTCTTAAAGAGGGGGACCACCAGGGCATCCTTCCAGTCCTGCGGAACCCGTCCAGTGGTCCAGACTGTTGTTATGATGTCATATAGGGCAGTCTGTGCACAAACGCCACCCTCCCTCAGCATTTCGCTTGGGAGATCATCTCTGCCCGGTGCCTTCCCTGGTCTCAGACTCCGGATCGCCCTCAGTACTTCCTCAACAGCTGGTACCTCAGCCAGCCACTCACAGGGGGTGACCTCTTCCAATATTTGAGGCACCGCAGCCTCAGCAGGGTTATCCCCACTTTGTGCCATGATGTTTTCCTGGCTGAGAGATTTTCCCTCCCCCAGGACCTCACAGAAATGCTCAGCAAATCTGCAAACCAGTTCCTGGGGGTCGGAGATTGGATCACCGTTTTTTCCTCTAATGATGGTAATAGGTGTGGCGCTGCAGGTTACTTTTTTGATGGAGTTAAATAGTGATTTGTGATCGCGGGCCACTGAGGCAGACTCCATCTCCTCAGCAACCCGCGACCACCACCCATCCTTACAGCGCCTTACGGCTCTCCGAACCTCCGAGCGAAGGCTGCGGTAAACCTCCTCATTCTCTGACGTGGGATGCTGTAGGCGATGAGAGTGGGCCTGTCGCTTTTTCTCAATTAACCTGAACACCTCCTCCGTCAGCCAGGGTTCCCGGGGAGGTCTGGACCGCGTACCCAAAGCAGCCATTGCAGCTGCATGAGTCACAGTCTTAAACCTCGCCCATTTACCCTCGACATCAGGTGGAGTGGGGGACGATGCCAACCCCAGCTGCAAGCGATGATGAAATTCTCGCTTGCAACTTTCATCAGCTAACTTAGACCAGGCCACTTTTGGTTGGAATGGGATCCTGGGTGTACACCCACCACCGGAGTGGAAGAATGGCAGGCGCATCTTACAGATGACTAGTCGATGGTCAGAGGGCAGATCCGCTCCACGGTAGGTCCTGGTGTCAAGGACATGGGCTCGCATCCGCTGGTCCGTCACTATGTAGTCCAGCAGATGTTCTTGCTTGGACCCGGCATGCATCCATGATGTTGTGTGGATGCGCCGATGCCGGAAGAGCGTGTTGGTAATTACAAGCCCATGGGCTGCACAAAAATCTAGCAGCCTCCTACCATTATTATTGAGCTGATCTGGCCCATGCCTTCCAATCACTCCAGACCAGGTGCCAGCATCATGACCAACTCGGGCATTGAAGTCACCCAACAAGATGACTCTGTCCCGAGTGGCCACTTTAGCCAGCACCTGTGACAGGAGGTCATAGAAAGCGTCCGACTCATCGGCTTTGCCTGCATCCCTCCACGGATGTTCACTGACACACACACACACACACAGACACACAGACACACACACACACACTGACACACACACACACACTGACACACACACACACACTGACACACACACACACAGACACACACACACACACTCACACTGACACAGACACACACACACTGACACACACACACACAGACACAGACACACACACTGACACACACAGACACACACAGACACACACACTGACACACACACACAGACACACAGACACACACACACACACTGACACACACACACACACTGACACACACACACACACTGACACACACACACTGACACAGACACAAACTATAATCTAATTCCCAATCACGTGGTCTAACATCCCGTGATGATGGTGATGATGTTGGTGATGATGGTGATGATGGTGATGATGGTAATGGTGGTGATGGTGATGTAGGTGGTGGTGGTGATGATGGTGGTGATGGTGGTGGTGGTGGTGATGATGGTAATGGTGGTGGTGATGATGGTGGTGATGGTGGTGGTGATGATGGTGATGATGATGGTGATGATGATGGTAATAATGATGGTGATGGTGGTGATGGTGGTGGTGGCATCTTGTTGTTGTTTACGGAAGTAAATAAACTTTGCAGCGGCGACTTCACCAATCCGCGCTCGCTTTCAGATCATCCTGACACAGGCTACTGCCCTAGAACGTCGGGGGGGGGTGGGGGGTGAGTGGGGGGTGGGTGGGGGGTGAGTGGGTGGGTGGGTGGGTGGGTGAGTGGGTGGGTGGGTGGGTGGGTGAGTGGGTGGGTGGGTGGGTGAGTGGGTGGGTGGGTGGGTGAGTGGGTGGGTGGGTGGGTGGGTGAGTGGGTGGGTGGTTGGGTGAGTGGGTGAGTGGGTGGGTGGGTGGTTGGGTGGGTGGGTGGGTGAGTGGGTGGGTGGGTGAGTGGGTGGGTGGGTGAGTGGGTGGGTGGGTGGTTGGGTGGGTGGGTGGGTGGGTGAGTGGGTGGGTGAGTGGGTGGGTGGGTGAGTGGGTGGGTGGGTGAGTGGGTGGGTGGGTGAGTGGGTGGGTGAGTGGGTGGGTGGGTGAGTGGGTGGGTGGGTGAGTGGGTGGGTGGGGTGAGTGGGTGGGTGGGTGGGTGGTTGGGTGGGTGGGTGGGTGAGTGGGTGGGTGGGTGAGTGGGTGGGTGGGTGAGTGGGTGGGTGGGTGAGTGGTTGGGTGGGTGGGTGGGTGGGTGAGTGGGTGGTGGGTGGGTGAGTGAGGTGGGTGGGTGGTGTGGGTGGGTGGTTGGGTGGGTGGGTGGGTGAGTGGGTGGGTGGGTGGGTGAGTGGGTGGGTGGGTGGGTGGGTGGGTGAGTGGGTGGGTGGGTGAGTGGTTGGGTGGGTGGGTGGGTGGGTGAGTGGGTGGGTGGGTGAGTGGGTGGGTGGTGGTTGGGTGGGTGGGTGGGTGGGTGAGTGGGTGGGTGGGTGGGTGGGTGGGTGAGTGGGTGGGTGAGTGGGTGGGTGAGTGAGTGGGTGGGTGGGTGAGTGGGTGGGTGGGTGGGTGAGTGAGTGGGTGGGTGAGTGGGTGGGTGGGTGAGTGGGTGGGTGGGTGGGTGGGTGGGTGGGTGGGTGGGTGGGTGGGGGTGAGTGGGTGGGTGGGTGAGTGGGTCGGTGGGTGGGTGGGTGAGTGGGTGGGTGGGTGGGTGGGTGAGTGGGTGGGTGAGTGGGTGGGTGGGTGGGTGAGTGGTGGGTGGGTGGTGGTGAGTGGGGTGGGTGAGTGGTTGGGTGGGTGGGTGGGTGAGTGGCTGGGTGGGTGGGGTGAGTGGGGTGGGTGGGTGAGTGGGTGGGTGGGTGGTGAGTGGGTGGGGTGGGTGAGTGGGTGGGTGGGTGAGTGGGTGGGTGAGTGGGTGAGTGGGTGAGTGGGTGAGTGGGTGGGTGGGTGGGTGGGTGGGTGGGTGGGTGAGGTGGGTGGGTGGTGGGTGGGTGGGTGGGTGAGTGGGTGGTGGGTGAGTGGGTGGGTGGTGGGTGAGTGGGTGGGTGGGTGGGTGAGTGGGTGGGGTGGGTGGGTGAGTGGGTGGGTGAGTGGGTGGGTGAGTGAGTGGGTGGGTGGGTGAGTGGGTGGGTGAGTGGGTGGGTGAGTGGGTGGGTGGGTGGGTGAGTGGTGGGGTGAGTGGGTGGGTGGGTGGGTGAGTGGGTGGGTGGGTGGGTGAGTGGGTGGGTGGGTGAGTGGGTGGGTGGGTGAGTGGGTGGGTGGGTGGGTGGGTGGGTGAGTGGGTGGGTGGGTGAGTGGGGTGAGTGGGTGGGTGGGTGGGTGGGTGAGTGAGTGGTGGGTGGGTGGGTGGGTGAGTGGTGGGTGGGTGGGTGGGTGAGTGGTGGGTGGGTGGGTGGGTGAGTGGGGGTGGGTGGTGGTGGCGTGGTGAGTGGGTGGGTGGGTGAGTGGGTGGGTGGGTGGGTGAGTGTGGGTGGGTGGGTGAGTGGGTGGGTGGGTGAGTGGGTGGGTGGGTGGGTGGGTGAGTGGGTGGGTGGGTGGGGTGGGTGAGTGGGTGGGGGTGGGTGGGTGGTGAGTGGGTGGGTGGGTGGTGGGTGAGTGAGTGGGTGGGTGGGTGGGTGGGTGAGTGGGTGGGTGGGTGGGTGGGTGAGTGAGTGGGTGGGTGGGTGAGTGGGTGGGTGAGTGGGTGAGTGGGTGGGTGAGTGGTGGGTGAGTGGGTGGGTGAGTGGGTGGTGGGTGAGTGGTGGGTGGGTGAGTGGGTGGGTGGGTGGGTGAGTGAGTGGGTGGGTGGGTGAGTGGGTGGGTGAGTGGGTGAGTGAGTGGGTGGGTGAGTGAGTGGGTGAATGGGTGAGTGGTTGGGTGATTGGGTGGGTGAGTGGGTGGGTGAGTGGGTGAGTGGGGTGGGTGAGTGAGTGGGTGGGTGGATGAGTGGGTGGGTGAGTGGGTGGGTGAGTGGGTGGGTGGGTGTTTGAGTGAGTGGGTGGGTGGTTGGGTGGGTGAGTGTGGGAGAGGTAGTGCTTGCGATGTTTACTACACCACCATCATCATCACCATCACCATCATCACCACTACCTCCATCTCCCCTGTGTCTCCCCCCCCCCCGTGTCTCCCTCGTGTCTCCCCATGTCTCCCCTCTTGTGTCCCCCGTGTCTCCCCGTGTCTCCCTCGTGTCTCCCCGTGTCTCCCCCCGTGTCTCCCTCGTGTCTCCCCGTGTCTCCCCCCCCCCCGTGTCTCCCCGTGTCTCCCTCGTGTCTCCCCATGTCTCCCCTCTTGTGTCCCCCGTGTCTCCCTCGTGTCTCCCCGTGTCTCCCCCCGTGTCTCCCTCGTGTCTCCCTCGTGTCTCCCCGTGTCTCCCCTCTTGTGTCCCCCCGTGTCTCCCCTCTTGTGTCCCCCGTGTCTCCCCCCGTGTCTCCCTCGTGTCTCCCCGTGTCTCCCCCCGTGTCTCCCTCGTGTCTCCCCGTGTCTCCCCTCTTGTGTCCCCCGTGTCTCCCCGTGTCTCCCTCGTGTCTCCCCGTGTCTCCCTCGTGTCTCCCCGTGTCTCCCCCCCCCCTCGTGTCTCCCCCGTGTCTCCCTCGTGTCTCCCCGTGTCTCCCTCGTGTCTCCCCGTGTCTCCCTCGTGTCTCCCCGTGTCTCCCCCCCCCCTCGTGTCTCCCCGTGTCTCCCTCGTGTCTCCCCGTGTCTCCCCCCCCCCCCTCGTGTTTCCCCGTGTCTCCCTCGTGTCTCCCCGTGTCTCCCCCCCCCCCCTCGTGTCTCCCCGTGTCTCCCTCGTGTCTCCCCGTGTCTCCCTCGTGTCTCCCCGTGTCTCCCTCGTGTCTCCCCGTGTCTCCCCCCCCCCCTCGTGTCTCCCCCGTGTCTCCCTCGTGTCTCCCCGTGTCTCCCCCCCCCCCCGTGTCTCCCCGTGTCCCCCCCCCCTCCCCGTGTCTCCACGTGTCTCCCCCCCCCCTCGTGTCTCCCCCCCCCGTGTCTCCCCCGTGTCCCCCCCCCCCTCCCCGTGTCTCCACGTGTCTCCCCCCCCCCCTCGTGTCTCCCCGTGTCTCCCTCCCCCCTCGTGTCTCCCCTCGTGTCTCCCCCGTGTCCCCCCCCCCGTGTCTCCCCCCCCCCCGTGTCTCCACGTGTCTCCCCCCCCCCCCTCGTGTCTCCCCCGTGTCCCCCCCGTGTCCCCCCCCCCGTGTCTCCACGTGTCTCCCCCCCCCTCACGTCTCCCCTCGTGTCTCCCCCGTGTCCCCCCCCCCCCCCGTGTCTCCACTCGTGTCTCCACAGGTTCGTACCGCGGACATGGGAGGCTACGCGTCCACCACGGAGTTCACAAGAAACGTGATCAGCACCATGGAGACCTGAGACACGAGGAGAGACACGGGGGGGGGGGGGGGGGACACGGGAGACACGGGGAGACACGGGGGAGCGGGGGGAGACACGGGCGAGACAGACACGGGGGGAGACACGGGGGGGGGGGGGGGGACACGGGGAGAGAGAGACGGGGGGGGGGGAGACGCGGGGGGGGAGACACGGGGGAGACACGAGGAGAGAGACACAGGGAGGGAGACACGGGGGGGGGGGACACGGGGAGAGAGACACAGGGAGAGAGAGACGGGGGGGGGGAGGACACGGGGGGGGAGACACGAGGAGACACGGGGGAGCGGGGGGGAGACACGGGGGATGCACGGGGGGGGGGGGAGACACGGGGAGAGACACGGGAGAGACACGGGGGGGAGACGGGGGGGAGACACGGGGGGGGGGAGACACGGGGGGGAGACACGGGGGGGAGACACGGGGAGACACGGGGAGACACGGGGGGGGGGAGACACGGGGGGGGGGGGAGACACGGGGGGGGGAGACACGGGGGGGGGGGGAGACACGGGGGGGAGACACGGGGGAGACGGGGGGGGAGACACGGGGGGGGGGGAGACACGGGGGGGAGACACGGGGGGAGAGACACGGGGAGACACGGGGGGGGGGGGGACACGGGGGGGGGGGGAGACACGGGGGGGGGGGGGAGACACGGGGGGGAGACACGGGGGGGGGGAGACACGGGGGGGAGACACGGGGGGGGGGAGACACGGGGGGGGGGACACGGGGGAGACACGAGGGGAGACACGGGGGGGGGAGACACGGGGGGGGAGACACGGGGGGGGAGACACGGGGGGGAGACACGGGGGGGAGACACGGGGGGGGGGAGACGGGGGGGAGACACGGGGGGGGGAGACGGGGGGGGGGAGACACGGGGGGGAGACACGGGGGGGAGACACGGGGGGGGAGACACGGGGGGGGGGAGACGGGGGGGAGACACGGGGGGGGGAGACGGGGGGGGGGAGACACGGGGGGGGGGAGACGGGGGGGAGACACGGGGGGGAGACACGGGGGGGAGAGACACGGGGGGGGGGGGAGACGGGGGGGAGACACGGGGGGGGGGGGTGTCTGTGTCTCAGCACTTGCCCCTACAGCCCTGCTGGAGGCTACCCGGGGGAGCTTTGTCTGTGTCTCAGCACTAGCCCCTACAGCCCTGCTAGAGGCTACCTGGGGGAGCTTTGTCTCTGTACTCAGCACTTGCCCCTACAGCCCTGCTAGAGGCTACCTGGGGGAGCTTTGTCTGTGTCTCAGCACTTGCCCCTACAGCCTTGCTAGAGGCTACCCGGCGGAGCTTTGGCATTGGTGAGAGTTGAACAATCATCAGACGCGTCAAGTTTGTAACGAGCACCCCGCCCCCATTAAATGATTTGCTGCTGCTACTACTACATGTGTGGGTGGGTGAGTGTGTGGGTGAGTGGGTGGGTGAGTGTGTGGGTGAGTGGGTGGGTGAGTGGGTGGGTGGGTGAGTGGGTGGGTGGGTGGGTGAGTGGGTGGGTGAGTGGGTGTGTGGGTGGGTGAGTGAGTGGGTGGGTGGAGTGGGTGGTGGTGAGTGGGTGGGTGAGTGGAGTGGGTGGGGGTGAGTGGGTGAGTGGTGGTGAGTGGGGTGGGTGGGTGAGTGGTGGGTGGGTGGTGGGTGGGTGGGTGGGTGGGTGAGTGGGTGAGTGGGTGGGTGAGTGGGTGGGTGGAGTGGTGGTGAGTGGTGTGTGAGTGGGTGAGTGGGTGGGTGAGTGGTGTGAGTGGGTGGGTGAGTGGGTGGGTGAGTGGGTGAGTGGTGTGGGTGAGTGAGGTGGGTGGTGGGTGGAGTGGGTGGGTGAGTGGGTGGTGTGGGTGGGTGAGTGGGTGAGTGGGTGGGAGTGGTGTGGGTGGGTGAGTGGTGGTGGGTGGGTGAGTGGGTGGTGGTGAGTGGGTGGGTGGGTGATGTGGGTGAGTGGGTGGTGGGTGAGTGGGTGAGGTGGGTGGTGGTGAGTGGTGGGTGAGTGGGTGGGTGGGTGGGTGGTGTGGGTGGTGAGGGTGGGTGGGTGGGTGAGTGGGTGAGTGTGGTGGGTGGGTGAGTGGGTGGTGGGTGAGTGGGTGTGTGGTGGGTGGGTGGTGGGTGGGTGAGTGAGTGGGTGGGTGAGTGGTGGGTGGTGGGTGAGTGGGTGGTGGTGAGTGGGTGAGTGGGTGGGTGGTGAGTGGGTGGGTGGTGTGAGTGGTGGGTGGGTGAGTGAGTGGTGGTGAGTGTGTGGGTGGGTGAGCTGGGTGAGTGAGTGGTGGGTGAGTGAGTGGCTGGGTGAGTGTGTGGGTGGGTGAGTGGGTGAGTGAGTGGGTGGGTGGGTGAGTGGGTGGGTGAGTGGGTGAGTAGGTGAGTGGGTGAGTGAGTGTGGGGTGGGAGTGGGTGGGTGAGGTGGGTGGGTGAGTGAGTGGGTGGGTGAGTGTGTGGGTGGGTGAGTGGGTGGGTGAGTGGGTGGGTGAGTGAATGGGTGAGTGGGTGAGTGGGTGAGTGTGTGAGTGTGTGGGTGAGTGGGTGGGTGAGTGGGTGGGTGAGTGAGTGGGTGAGTGGGTGAGTGAGTGGGTGGGTGAGTGGGTGGGTGGGTGTGTGGGTGGGTGAGTGGGTGAGTGAGTGGGTGGGTGAGTGGGTGGGTGAGTTGGTGAGTGAGTGGGTGAGTGGGTGGGTGGGTGAGTGAGTGGGTGTGTGAGTGGGTGGTGAATGTATGAGTGAGTGTATGAGTGAGTGAGTGAGTGTATGAGTGAGTGAGTGTATGAGTGAGTGTATGAGTGAGTGAGTGTATGAGTGAGTGAGTGTATGAGTGAGTGTATGAGTGAGTGAGTGAGTGTTGAGTGAGTGAGTGTATGAATGAGTGAGTGAGTGTGTGAGTGAGTGAGTGTATGAGTGAGTGAGTGTATGAGTGAGTGTATGAATGAGTGAGTGAGTGTATGAGTGAGTGAGTGTATGAATGAGTGAGTGAGTGTGTGAGTGAGTGAGTGTATGAGTGAGTGAGTGTGTGTCTGAGTGAGTGTATGAGTGAGTGAGTGTATGAGTGAGTGAGTGTATGAGTGAGTGTATGAGTGAGTGAGTGTATGAATGAGTGAGTGAGTGTATGAGTGAGTGAGTGTGTGTCTGAGTGAGTGTATGAGTGAGTGAGTGTATGAGTGAGTGAGTGTATGAGTGAGTGAGTGTATGAATGAGTGAGTGTATGAATGAGTGAGTGAGTGAGTGTATGAGTGAGTGAGTGTATGAATGAGTGAGTGTATGAGTGAGTGAGTGTATGAGTGAGTGAGTGTATGAGTGAGTGAGTGTATGAGTGAGTGAGTGTGTGTCTGAGTGAGTGTATGAGTGAGTGAGTGTGTGTCTGAGTGAGTGTATGAGTGAGTGAGTGTATGAGTGAGTGAGTGTATGAGTGAGTGTATGAGTGAGTGAGTGTATGAGTGAGTGAGTGTATGAGTGAGTGAGTGTATGAGTGAGTGTATGAGTGAGTGAGTGTATGAGTGAGTGTATGAATGAGTGAGTGAGTGTATGATGAGTGAGTGAGTGTATGAAGTGAGTGTATGAGTGAGTGTATGAGTGAGTGAGTGTATGATGAGTGAGTGAGTGTATGAGTGAGTGAGTGTATGAATGAGTGAGTGAGTGTATGAGTGAGTGTGTGTCTGAGTGAGTGAGTGTATGAGTGAGTGAGTGTATGAGTGAGTGAGTGTATGAGTGAGTGTATGAATGAGTGAGTGAGTGTATGAATGAGTGAGTGAGTGTATGAGTGAGTGAGTGTATGAGTGAGTGTATGAGTGAGTGTATGAGTGAGTGAGTGTATGAGTGAGTGAGTGTATGAGTGAGTGAGTGTATGAGTGAGTGATGATGAGTGAGTGAGTGTATGTGAGTGAGTGTATGAGTGAGTGTATGAGTGAGTGAGTGTATGAGTGAGTGTATGAGTGAGTGAGTGTATGATAGTGAGTGAGTGTATGAGATGAGTGAGTGAGTGTATGAATGAGTGTATGAGTGAGTGTGTATGAGTGAGTGAGTGTATGAGTGAGTGAGTGTATGAGTGAGTGTATGAGTGAGTGAGTGTATGAATGAGTGAGTGAGTGTATGAGTGAGTGAGTGTATGAGTGAGTGAGTGTATGAGTGAGTGTATGAGTGAGTGAGTGTATGAGTGAGTGTATGAATGAGTGAGTGAGTGTGTGAGTGTATGAGTGAGTGAGTGTATGAGTGAGTGTATGAGTGAGTGTATGAGTGAGTGAGTGTATGAGTGAGTGAGTGTATGAGTGAGTGTATGAGTGAGTGTATGAGTGAGTGTATGAGTGAGTGAGTGAGTGTATGAGTGAGTGAGTGTATGAGTGAGTGAGTGTATGAGTGAGTGAGTGTATGAGTGAGTGTATGAGTGAGTGAGTGAGTGTATGAGTGAGTGAGTGTATGAGTGAGTGTATGAGTGAGTGAGTGTATGAATGAGTGAGTGAGTGTGTGAGTGAGTGAGTGTATGAGTGAGTGAGTGTATGAGTGAGTGAGTGTATGAGTGAGTGAGTGTATGAATGAGTGAGTGAGTGTATGAGTGAGTGAGTGTATGAGTGAGTGAGTGTATGAGTGAGTGAGTGTATGAGTGAGTGAGTGTATGAGTGAGCGAGTGTATGAGTGAGTGAGTGTATGGGTGAGTGAGTGTATGAGTGAGTGAGTGTATGAGTGAGTGAGTGTATGAGTGAGTGAGTGTATGAGTGAGTGAGTGTATGAGTGAGCGAGTGTATGAGCGAGTGTATGAGTGAGTGAATGAGTGAGTGAGTGAATGAGTGAGTGAGTGTATGAATGAGTGAGTGAGTGTATGAGTGAGTGTATGAGTGAGTGTATGAGTGAGTGAGTGTATGAGTGAGTGAGTGTATGAGTGAGTGAGTGAGTGTATGAGTGAGTGAGTGTATGAGTGAGTGAGTGTATGAATGAGTGAGTGAGTGTATGAATGAGTGAGTGAGTGTATGAATGAGTGAGTGAGTGTATGAGTGAGTGAGTGTATGAATGAGTGTATGAATGAGTGAGTGAGTGTATGAATGAGTGTATGAATGAGTGAGTGAGTGTATGAATGAGTGAGTGAGTGTATGAATGAGTGAGTGAGTGTATGAGTGAGTGTATGAATGAGTGAGTGAGTGTGTGAGGGTGAGTGACTGAGTCTGTAAGATTCACAAATTCCTGTGTCCGCGTGTCTCTGTTCATTTCGCAACTGCATAGAATGCCACACGTGGCATCACTCTCTGTCTGTCTCTCTCTGTCTGTCTCTCTCTCTCTGTGTCTCTCTGTGTCTCTCTGTCTCTCTGTGTCTGTCTCTCTGTTTCTGTGTCTCTCTCTGTCTCTCTCTGTCTCTCTCTGTGTGTCTCTGTGTCTCTGTCTCTCGCTGTCTCTCTGTCTCTCTCTGTCTCTGTGTGTCTCTCTCTGTGGTTGTTGTAGAAGGGAGAGAGGCAGAGAGAGGGGGGGGGTAGAGA
>NW_027621301.1:7500-10000 GCF_964198595.1 Lampetra fluviatilis | reverse complement strand
AGCGAGCGGAGGGGCGTCTCCGACGGTCTCCGAAGGCTGCTGCTGACGGGGGGAACGCCAGGAGGAGGCCGGGCCTAGTGGGGAACACGAAGCCTGCCGCTGTCTCCTCCTCCGGCATCGTTGGCCTTAGAATCCGCGAGACGGCGGTGGGCGCTTCCACCTCAGGAAGAGGTGGAGGAGGTGGAGGAGGAGGAGGAGGAGGTGGAGGAGGAGGAGGTGGAGGAGGATCGAGGCCTTCCGTGGAGGAGACTGAGAACCCGGCGAGACGCCCGGGGGTGTGGGCCGGGCGGCAAGCGGTGAAGAAGACCGGGGTGGTGGCCAGGCCGGCGTCGGTGAAGGAAGTGAAAATGAAGAAGGAGGTGGAGATGGAAGAGGAGGTGGAGGAGGTGGAGGAGGTGGAGGAGGTGGAGGAGGAGGAGCGGAGAGAGACGGCCGGGGGGAAAAAGACGACAAAGACCACGAAACTGGCGGCAGCGGTGGGAAAGCCTCCGAAGAAATCTGTGGGCGCGGGGAAAGCTGGAGCCGGCGGTGGCGGCGGCGGTGGTGGTGGTGGTGGAGTGGGGAAGAAGGTGGATCAGGAGGAGGTGGATGAGGTGGAGGAGGAGGAGTTGGAGGAGGCTCTGCGGGCGAAGACGACGAAGACGAATAAACCTAAGACGCTGATGAAACCGAAACCGAAGGCGAAAGTGAAGCCGGTGGTGGCTCCGAGGGTCGCCGCTGCCGCCGTCGGAGACACGAAGGCCGCGGGCCGACTCAAGAAGCCTCCGAAGAAGGCCGAGGAGGAGGAGGTGGTGGAGGGGGAGGATCAGGGGCGGCGTAGAGAGACGTCCGCGGGCAAGAAGGCGACAAAGACAAAGACGGTAGCAGCGGCCGGAAAACCTCCGAAGAAGTCGGTGGGCGCGGGGAAAGGTGGAGCCGGCGGTGGTGGTGGAGTGGGCAAGAAGGCCAAGGAGGAGGTGGATGAGGAGGTGGAGGAGGAGGAGGAGGTGGATGAGGTGGAGGAGGAGGAGCGGAGAGAGACGTCCGCGGGGAAAAAGACGACAAAGACAAAGACAGTAGCGGCGGCGGCAGCCGGAAAACCTCCGAAGAAAGGTGGAGCCGGCGGTGGTGGAGTGGGGAAGAAAGCCAAGGAGGTGGAGGTGGAGGAGGTGGATGAGGAGGAGGTGGAGGTGGAGGAGGAGCGGAGAGAGACGGCCGCGGGGAAAAAGACGACAAAGCCGACAAAGACGACAAAACCGGCGGCGGCGGCCGAAAAACCTCCGAAGAAATCGGTGGGCGCGGGGAAAGGTGGAGCCGGCGGCGGAGGTGGAGTGGGCAAGAAGGTCAAGGAGGTGGTGGATGAGGAGGTGGATGAGGTGGAGGTGGAGGAGCAGCGGAGAGAGACGGCCGGGGGTAAGAAGCCGACAAAGACGACAAAGCCGACAAAACCAGCGGCGGCCGGAAAACCTCCGAAGAAATCGGTGGGCGCGGGGAGAATTGAAGCCGGCGGTGGTGGCGGTGGAGTGGTGGAGGAGGAGGTGGACGATGTGGAGGTGGTGGACGAGGTGGATGAGGAGGAGGGGGAGGGGGAGGAGGAGGAGGGGTGGAGGGGGAGGGGTGGAGGAGGGAAAGTGAAAGGAACGAAGGATAAAAAGAAAGGTGAGATTCATGTGGAGTGTGTGGTGTGTGTAGTGTGTGTAGTGTGTGGTGTGTGTGGTGTGTGTGGTGTGTGTGTGGTGTGTGTGTGGTGTGTGGTGTGTGTGTGGTGTGTGTGGTGTGTGTGTTGTGGTGTGTGTGTTGTGATGTATGTGGTGTGTGTGGTGTGTGTGTGGTGTGTGTGCTGTGTGTGTGTGGTGTGTGTGTGTGGTGTGTGTAGTGTGTGTGGTGTGTGTGGTGTGTAGTGTGTGTGTGGTGTGTGTGTGGTGTGTGTGTGGTGTGTGTAGTGTGTGTGTGTGGGGTTTGTGTGGTGTGTGTGGTGTGTGTGTGGTGTGTGTGTGGTGTGTGTGTGGTGTGTGTAGTGTGTGTGTGTGGTGTGTGTGTGGTGTGTGTGTGTGGTGTGTGTGGTGTGTGTGTGTGGTGTGTGTGTTGTGGTGTGTGTGGTGTGTGTGGTGTGTGTGTTGTGGTGTGTGTGGTGTGTGTGGTGTGTGTGGTGTGTGTGTTGTGGTGTGTGTGGTGTGTGTGTGGTGTGTGTGGTGTGTGTGTGGTGTGTGTGGTGTGTGTGGTGTGTGTGTGTGTGGTGTGTGTGTTGTGGTGTGTGTGGTGTGTGTGGTGTGTGTGTTGTGGTGTGTGTGGTGTGTGTGTTGTGGTGTGTGTGGTGTGTGTGGTGTGTGTGGTGTGTGTGTGTCGTGTGTGTGTGGTGTGTGGTGTGTGTGTGTGGTGTGTGTGGTGTGTGTGGTGTGTGGTGTGTGTGTGTGGTGTGTGTGTGTGGTGTGTGTGGTGTGTGTGTGTGGTGTGTGTGGTGTGTGTGTCGTGTGTGTGGTGTGTGTGGTGTGTGGTGTGTGTGTGGTGTGTGTGTGTAGTG